>NW_019949990.1:0-9344 GCF_002910315.2 Salvelinus sp. IW2-2015 | reverse complement strand
TCAAATCCTTATATACAGTTAGCTTTATTGGATGACTAGCTAGCAAGCTGCAATCAGTATAGTCTCATCATCCTCTCTCATTCCTCTCCTCTACACTCCTCTGGCCGTTCTCTCCTTCCCCCCCTTGTCCTTCCTGTCCTCTCTCTACCCTCCTGTCCTGTCCTTTCCTTACCTCCCTTCCTCGTCGCTGTCCTGTACCCCCCACTCGTCCTTGTCCTTCTCCTTACCCACCCCCCTGTCACCTGTCCTCTACCCTCTCTCTGATCCTGTCCCTGTCCTCTACCCCTCTGTCCTGGTCCTCTCCTTTACCCCCCTTGTCCTGTCCTGTCCTCTACCCCTCCTGTCACTAGTCCTCTACCCTCCCTCTGTCCGTCCGTCCTCTTACCCCCTCTGTCCCTGCGTCCCTACCCTCCTCTGTCCTGTTCCTCTCCTCTACCCCCTCTGTCACTGTCCTGTTCTCCTCTAGTTGCTCTCCCTCCTCTGTCCTGTCCTCTCCTTTAACCCCCTCTGTCCTGTCCTTCTCTCATCCCCTCTGTTCCTTCCTCTCCTACTCCTCCTTACCCGCTTGTCCTCCTGTCCTTCCTCTACCCCCTCTCTGTCCTCGTCCTCCCTCTGTCTGTCCTGTCCTCTACTGTCCCTCTTTCCTGTCCTCCTTTACCCCCTCTGTCCTTTCTCTGTCCTTCTACCCTTCCTCTACCGTCCTTACCTCCTCCTCTGTCCCCCTGCGTCCTATCCTCTCCCTCTGCTCTCTTCCGTCCTCCTACACCCTTCCTCTGCTCTGTCCTTCTCGTCACCCCCCGTCGCCAGTCCTCTCCTCTCTCCTGCTCTTCGCATCCTCTACCCCCCTTCTGTCCTCCTTCCTCGTCCTCTACCCTTCTCCTCTCATTCTCTCCTGTCTACCTGTCCTGTCCTTCTCTTACCTCCCTACTCTGTCTGTCCTCTCACCTCCTCTCTCCTGTCCTCTCCTACCCTCTTCCTCTCCTCTCCTCTACTCCTCTCTCCTCACTCTCTTCTTCCTCCTCCTCATTCTCCTCCTCCCCTCCTCTTCCTCTCTCTTTCCTCTCACCTCCTCCAAGTCCTCCTCTCGCCTCCTCTCAGCCTCCCTCCCTCTCTCTCTCCATGCTCCTCTCTCCCCATCCTCCTGCCTCGGATTCCTGTCCTTCTCACAGAACCTCTCGGGTGCTCTCTACGGTCCTAAGTGTCTCCTCTTCGCTCATGTCCGGCCCCCCCCTCCATTTCGTCTCTTCCCCTATCCAGTCCTCCCCCTCTCGTCTCTCCTTCCTTCCTCTCGCACCTCATTCCTTCCAAATCAGCATTTAACGAACCTGGGCAAAGGTATGCTTGCTCAGGGCCAGCGATTTTTCATGTGGCAGTGATTTGAACTAGCACCTCTAACCGCTAGGGCTACCTGCCGCTCTAAATGTCCCTGAGAAACATATGGCGTTGTCCTTGAATGAGTAGGGTGTCAAACTCTTGACTGGTACTGTATGTTAGCAAAAACATCTTAGAAAACCTATGTTGCGTGGGGGTTTTTTTGTGTGTTTAAGAGTTAGGAAAAACTTCCCACGGTACAAGTTCTCAGCAATATCCCATATTAATGTTCTAGACTCGTTTCCTTCTCTACGTCCAGTTTTTAATGGCAGGGTTAAGAAATATATTCCATCAACGTCCCAACCGAAAACGATGTGTCGCTCATGTCTCAAAAAATCGATATTAATGCTTGACATGTAGCAGGAGACATTTGTTGTCAGGATGTCACCTGATAGTCCCCCCCGCCCCCCCCAGAGGGTAAGTGGGGAATAATGGTCAATAATTGATCTCGGGGTTAAAGCGTCTACTAGGTTTGGGTTTATTGCTTCTAACAGAACTGGCTAGGCAAAGGCGAACGTCTGTGCCTTGACATACTCCCCTCAAATATACATTGTGCTTGAAAAAAACAAAAAGAGCCGATACTACTGTTTGTCCCTCCTGAAGACGCCGTGTAAAACGTACAGTAACACTTCCTCACAGACTGTCAGAATCAATCGTAAGGTCTAGATCAATCAGATCAAGGTGATAGCATGGCGGATTGTATGCGTTCGGGGTGGAAAACCGTCCAACCGGTGAGAGCTAGATCCCTCTTTCAATAGCTGTCAGGTAGGCCACACCACTGTAACGACATGTCAACGAGTGTGGTGGACAGGTGTCTTTTATACAGGGTAACGAGTTAAACAGTGCAGTTAATACAGGTATGATGGAGAACGGAGGGCTTCTTAAAGAAAAACTAACAGGTCTGTGAGACCGGAATTCTTACTGGTTGGTAGGTGATCAAATACTTATGTCATGCAATAAAATGCAAATTAATTACTTAAAAATCATACAATGTGATTTTCTGGCTTATTGTTTTAGATTCCGTCTCTCACAGTTGAAGTGTACCTATGATAAAAAAATGACAGACCTCTACATGCTTTGTAAGTAGGAAAACCTGCAAAATCGGCAGTGTATCAAATACTTGTTCTCCCCACTGTATATGTCTGTCTCTCTTTCTCTCCATCTCTTTCTCTATATTTAGCTATAGCCAGATTTGGTGTAATATATGTAATTGGCCATTGATTATAAAATATCAATAATCACATTGTGGTTATTTGCTGTTTGTATGCAGTATACAGTATGCAGTATGCAGTTGGTTATTATAATGACACATGGTGGCAGTAGTGGCTCAGTTGAGTTTTATCATTATCTTCACAGAACCATCAACCATCACAGAACCTTTACAGAAACATCACAGAACCTTTACAGAACCTTTACAGAACCATAACAGAACCATCACAGAAACATCACAGAACCATCACAGAACCTTTGCAGAACCATAACAGAACCATCACAGAACCTTTACAGACCATAACAGAACCATCACAGAACCATCACAGAACCTTACAGAACAAACAGAACCATCACAGAACCATCACAGAACCTTTACATAACCTTTACAGAACCATAACAGAACCATCACAGTACCATCACAGAACCTTTACAGAACCATAACAGAACCATCACAGAACCATCACAGAACCTTTACAGAACCTTTACAGAACCATCACAGAACCATCACAGAACCTTTACAGAACCATAACAGAACCATCACAGAACCATCACAGAACCATCACAGAAACTTTACAGAACCTTTACAGAACCATGAGAGAAGTGCCTGTCTCGTTTGTGGTTTAACATGTGGCCGTGGTTGTTAGTTTCACAAAGGTCTGGCGTCAAACCCATAATATAGCTTTCACGCACGGCTAAAGCGTACATTTCCTCATCGTTTATACGATGTCATGCGCTCCACCCTGTCTGCTCCTTGTCCCCATATTAGATTGACTCGGGTCGTCTAGATGATGATTCTACGTAATGGATTTCACTGCCTGCTGTGGAACAGCATTGTCATTGTGTTTCTATCCTACACAAAACAGGGCATCCGCATCTGTGTTTCTTCAGACACTCATTTCTTACGTCCTCACGTATTCTTCACCATCTCTGTGCTCTCATTATCCCTCTTCCTCTCCTTCCTCCTCCCCCTGCCCCTCTCTTTCTCGTGTCTCTCCCCTTTCTCTGAATGCTAAGCTCCTCTCTCCTTTCTCTCCTCCCCCCTGCCCCTCTCTTTCTCGTGTCCCTCCCCTTTTCTCTGAATGCTAAGCTCCTCTCTCCTCTTCTCTCCTCCCCCCTGCCCCTCTCTTTCTCATGTCCCTCCCCTTTTCTCTGGATGCTAAGCTCCTCCCTCCACTCCTCCCTCCTGTGTTCATCTCTCCAGCTCTCAGGGTGACAGTCAGTTTTGGTCTTCTCCTTGTCGGGGCAGCCTCATCTCTCCTGAAGGATGTCGGGCCCTCTGACTAACAGTTCCAGCTTTAGCTCTGTGTTCTTCCTGCTGTCTCTCTCCATGGTCTTCCTCCTGCTGCCGCTGCGGCTGGACGCTAAGGTAAGAAAGAGAGACGGACGCACAGAGACAGTCCCGAGACACGCTAGCATCACCCTCAGCTCATAATCACATCACGTAATTCTATTAGATTCTATTGGAATCAGCGACACCTTTATTTATATATTGTTGGGTTCACAGGAGGTTGGTGGCGCCTGAATTGGGGAGGACGGGCTCGTGGTAATGGCTGGAGCGGAATTAGTGGAATGGTTTCAAATACATCAAAAAACATGGTTTTCCATGTGTTTGATGCCATTCCATTCGCTCCGTTCCGGATGTTATTATGAGCCGCCCTCCCTTCACCAGCCTCCTGTGGCTGGGTTGTGTTGTTTGAATGTGCTGTTGATCCTTGGAGGCATGTTTTTCTCCGTTTGTTGTGTGTCAGTGATGATGAGTCATCAATAAGCTAACTGATTATTCCGTGGTTGCCATGGTGCCGTGAGGAATCCTTGACAGAGAGCTCTGTATATATTGCAGACATTGCTACATTTTTTTTTACTTTTAAGTGTTTGTTGTTGCATTTTTTGAGTATTTTTTTGCTAATCTACTTTTATTTTTTTGCTAATCCCTTAGGGGTGATGGTGAAGGAAAAAAACAGCCAGGCTTATCCGTTCCCTCAGTTTGTTTATCCGTTCCCTCAGTTTGTTTATCCGTTCCCTCAGTTTGTTTATCCGTTCCCTCAGTTTGTTTATCCGTTCCGCCTCAGTTTTCTTATCCTTCCCCAGTTTGTTTAGTCCTTCCCTCTTTGTTATCCGTTTCCTCCGTTTGTTTATCCGTTCCCTCCGTTTGTTTATCCGTTCCCTCCGTTTGTTTTCACCATGTTTTATTAAACATACATGGCCCTGTCTTTATGGGGGTAAAACACTGCATGGGTCGTGGGGATGAGAGGCGCGACAAAATGGACAACTATTCATGTTTTCCAAGTGGCATGAATCCGAGTTGGCACAAAGTGTGACCTATTTGCCTTGCATCGTAAACATGCATCATTCAGTTACCACTGCTAGTTAGGATCCTGGCTTTTCAGGTTATCGACATAACATTGCCTTATTGAGGGTCTTGCGCGCCCGTTAAGTACGTCATCATGTAGATTCTAGAAGACCATCTCCCACCAACCACATCATCTTCGGCAGGTAGCCTAGCGATTCAGAGCGTTGAGCCAGTAGCCGAAAGGTCGCCAGTTTGAATCCCCGAGTCCGCAAGGTGGAAAAATCTGCTGTTCTTCTCTTGAACAAGGCAGTTTAAATCCCCAAACAACTGCTCCCCGGATGCCGATGATTAAGGCAGCGGATTATGAAAGCTAGCTAGCTAGATTTTGGTTTACATAAACAAATGTAGTTCGCTAGTTATCTAGCTAGCTAGGTAACGTTAGCTACGCTACCACAGCTTGGTAATATGTGGTTCAATAGAATCAATAGATGGTGCAGCAACAATCTAATTAGCATAACCTACTGCTGCTGGGAAGAGGAGCTAGCTGCTATGGCAACAGGCTTCTGAGGGCGCAGGCTTTGTCCTCACTATAAAATACAACACACACACACATTCTCTCTCTCTATGTCTCTGGCTCTCTGTCTTTCTCTCTCTCCGTCTCTCTGTCTCTCTCTCTCTGTCTGTCTCTGTCTCTCTGTCTCTCTCTCTCTCTGTCTGTCTGTCTCACTCTCTCTCTCTCTGGCTCTCTGTCTCTCCCTCTCTCTCTCTCTCTGGCTCTGTCTCTCCCTCTCTCTGGCTCTCTCTCTGGCTCTCTGTCCCTCTCTCTGGCTCTATGTCCATCTCTCTCTCAATTCAATTCAATTCAATTCAAGGGGCTTTATTGGCATGGGAAACATATGTTAACATTGCCAAAGCAAGTGAGGCTAGATAATATACACAAGTGAAATAAACAATAAAAATGAACCGTAAACATTACAATCACAGAAGTTCCAAAAGATTAAAGACATTACAAATGTCATATTATGTATATATACAGTGTTGTAACGATGTACAAATGGTTAAAGTACAAAAGGGAAAATAAATAAACATAAATATGKKTTGTATTTACAATGGCGTTTGTTCTTCACTGGTTGCCCTTTTCTTGTGGCAACAGGACATACATCTTGCTGCTGTGATGGCACACTGTGGTATTTCACCCAGTAGATATGGGAGTTTATCAAAATCGGGTTTGTTTTCGAATTCTTTGTGTATCTGTGTAATCTGAGGGAAATATGTGTCTCTAATATAGTCATACATTTGGCAGGAGGTCAGGAAGTACAGCTCAGTTTCCACCTCATTTTGTGGGCAGCATGCACATAGCCTGTCTTCTCTTGAGAGCCATGTCTGCCTACGACGACCTTTCTCAATAGCAAGGCTATGCTCACTGAGTCTGTACATAGTCAAAGCTTTCCTTAAGTTTGGGTCAGTCACAGTGGTCAGGTATTCTGCCACGGTGTACTCTCTGTTTAGGGCCAAATAGCATTCTAGTTTGCTCAGTTTTTTGTTAATTCTTTCCAATGTGTCAAGTAACAAATTATTTTTGTTTTCTCATGATTTGGTTGGGTCTAATTGTGTTGCTGTCCTGGGGCTCTGTGGGGTCTGTTTGTGTTTGTGAACAGAGCCCCAGGACCAGCTTGCTTAGAGGACTCTTCTCCAGGTTCATCTCCCTGTAGGTGATGGCTTTGTTATGGAAGGTTTGGGAATCACTTCTTTTTAGGTGGTTGTAGAATTTAACGTCTCTTTTCTGGATTTTGATAATTAGTGGGTATCGGCCTAATTCTGCTCTGCATGCATTATTTGGTGTTCTACGTTGTACACGGAGGATATTTTTTTAGCAGAATTCTGCATGCAAAGTCTCAATTTGGTGTTTGTCCCATTTTGTGAATTCTTGGTTGGTGAGCGGACCCCAGACCTCACAACCATGAAGGCCAATGGGTTCTATAACTGATTCAAGTATTTTTAGCCCAGATCCTAATTGGTATTGTTCAATTCTGGGTTAAACTTGGAACATTGTAATACTCAGTATAGTAACTGAGGGGGGATAGAGACTTGGATATACTTGAGGTGGTGGACATTTTTATTTGTCTGAATGCAGCTGCATTGACCCTCTGGAAAGAAATAAACTTGGTTAAGCTTTCATAATGTCTGTTTTACTCTGAGAATTACAACCAGTATGTCGAATTTTAAGTTCCTTTTTGATGGCCTAGAATGCCCTTCTTGCCTTGTCACACAGATCGTTCACAGCTTTGTGGAAGTTACCTGTGGTGCTGATGTTTAGGCCAAGGTATGTGTAGTTGTTTGTGTGCTTTGTGTGTTTACTGTCAGGTCCCAGGTCTGGCAGAATCTGTGCAGAAGATCTAGGTGCTGCTGTAGGCCCTCCTTGGTTGGGGACAGAAGCATCAGATCATCAGTAGACATTTAACTTCAGATTCTAGTAGGGCGAGGCCGGGTGCTGCAGACTGTTCTAGTGCCCTCGCCAATTAGTTGATATATATGTTGAAGAGGGCGTGGCTTAAGCTGCATCCCTGTCTCACCTCACGGCCCTGTGGAAAGAAATGTGTTTTTTGCCAATTTTAACCGCACACTTGTTGTTTGTGTACATGGATTTTATAATGTCGTATGTTTTTCCCCACAACACCACTTTCCATCAATTCGTATAGCAGACCTTCATGCCAAATTGAGTCAATGGCTTTTTTGAAATCAACAAAGCATGAGAAGACTTTGCCTTTGTTTTGGTTTGTTTGTTTTTTCAATTAGGGTGTGCAGGGTGAATACGTGGTCTGTCGTACGAAAATTTGGTTAAAAGCCAATTTGACATTTGCTCAGTACATTGTTTTCACTGAGGAAATGTACGAGTCTGCTGTTAATGATAATGCAGAGGATTTTCCCAAGGTTACTGTTGACACATATTCCACGGTAGTTATTGGGGTAAAATTTGTCTCCACTTTTGTGGATTGGGGTGATCAGGTCTTTGGTTCCAAATATTGGGAAGATGCCAGAGCTGAGGACGATGTTAAAGAGTTTAAGTATAGACAACTGGAATTTGTTGTCTGTATATTTTATCGTTTCATTGAGGATACCATCAACACCACAGGCCTTTTTGGTTGGAGGTTTTTATTTTTGTCCTGTAGCTCATTCAAGAAAATTGGAGAATCCAGTGGGTTCTGCGTAGTCTTTAATAGTTGATTCTAAGATTTGTTCTTTGTTTATAGAGCCAAAAGATTGGAGAGTGGTTACCCATACATCTCCATTTTAGAAGATAACTCTTTGTGTTGTGTTTGTTTAGGGTTTTCCAGTTTTCCCAGAAGTGGTTAGAGTCTATGGATTCTTCAGTTACATTGAGCTGATTTCTGACGTGCTGTTCCTTCTTTTTCCGTAGTGTATTTCTGTATTGTTTTAGTGATTCACCATAGTGAAGGCGTAGACTCAGGTTTTCTGGGTCTCTATGTTTCTCAATCTAGGTTTCTCAATTGCTTTCTTAGGTTTTTGCATTCTTCATCAAACCATTTGTCATTGTTGTTCATTTTCTTCGGTTTTCTGTTTGACATTTTTAGATTTGATAGGGAAGCTGAGAGGTCAAATATACTGTTTAGGTTTTCTACTGCCAAGTTTACACCTTCACTATTACAGCGGAACATTTTGTCCAGGAAATTGTCTAAAAGGGATTGAATTTGTTGCCTAATTGTTTTTTGGTAGGTTTCTACACTACTTTCCTTCAGTCTAAAGCATTTCTTAATATTACTCAGTTCCTTTGGCTTAGATGCCTCATGATTGAGTATTGCTCTGTTCAAGTAGACTGTGGTTTTGCTGTGRTCTGATAGGGGTGTCAGTGGGCTGACTGTGAACGCTCTGAGAGACTCTGTGTTGAGGTCAGTGATAAAGTAGTCTACAGTACTGCTGCCAAGAGATGAGCTATAGGTGAACCTACCATAGGACTCTGGGTTGAGGTCAGTGATAAAGTAGTCTACAGTACTGGTGCCAAGAGATGAGCTATAGGTGTACCTACCATAGGACTCTGGGTTGAGGTCGGTGATAAAGTAGTCTACAGTACTACTGCCAGGAGATGAGCTATCGGTGTACCTACCATAGGAGTCCCCTCGAAGCCTACCATTGACTATGTACAAACCCAGTGTCCGACAGAGCTGCAGGAGTTGTGACCYGTTTTTGTTGGTTATGTTGTCGTAGTTGTGTCTAGGGGGGCAAATGGGGGAGGGAATGCTGTCACCTCCAGGTAGGTGTTTGTCCCCCTGTGTGCTGAGGGTGTCAGGTTCTTGTCCAGTTCTGGCATTTAGGTCGCCACAGACTAATACATGTCCCTGGGCCTGGAAATGATTGATTTCCCCCTCCAGGATGGAGAAGCTGTCTTCATTAAAGTATGGGGATTCTAGTGGGGGGATATAGGTAGCACACAGGAGGACATTTTCTCTGTTAA
>NW_019949989.1:0-9349 GCF_002910315.2 Salvelinus sp. IW2-2015 | reverse complement strand
GTAAAATCTTGGAATAAGGTAATCGTTATCGAGGTGTGAGAATGTGCTAGTCGAATGAATAGACTCGCGTTTATAGTTTGTAAAATCTGTCAATAACGAATCCTTTATGCGGTTGTGAAAATCTAGTGCAATAACAAGTCCTTATCAGGTGTAGAAATCTATCAAGGTACAAGTCTTTATCGGGTGTAAATGTATAGTAACAGTCGGTTTATCAGGGGTGTAAGTGACTATGCAGATAAGACGGAAAGTGCGGCGTTTAATCAGGTGTAGGTGAGTTATCAAGTAACAAATCTTTATCAAGGTGTAAAATCTAGTCAATAATAATCTTTGTCAAGTGTAAAGATCTCTCAATACCGACAGCTCACACGTAACACCGTGTGGGCCTGCTTGATCTACTCTGTGGTATTTACAGCGACACTGGCAAATTGGCTCGCCCAAACTCTAAATTAGGTCATGGTAGATGAGTGGTTGACGTGGAGGATTGGAGGGGTGGAGGAGAATATTTTTTTGAGGGAAGAGACACCTGCATCCGGCCAAATGGATCATATGTATGTAGTGCAACTACACATTAAGACGGGACCGAGCTGACTCAAAAACACCTACTCTGTGTAGGGGAATAGGGAACAAGGATACCATTTGGGATGCAGGCCTATAAACACAACCAGCAGTCTGTCACAGTGATTCACTTACGTGGCCTGACGCTACGGCAGTTGCTATGAAACAGGTCCGTCGCTTGAACTATTCACTTCATATTATTTCATTTATTTCTTTTCCTCGATAGTGGCTTTTTGAATGAGAGCAGCAACCTGACCTGGCAGCAGAACCGAGCAGCACCCCACCTGCCGTGGCAGGCAAGATCCAGCAACACCCTGCTGGCAGGAAGATACCAGCAACACGGGCCTGCCTGGCAGCAGAGAGAGAAGCCAGCACACCCCCTGACCTGCGCTGGCGAGGAAACCAGCAACACCCACTGACATGCCTGGCAGCAAGATAACAGCAACACGCACTGACTCTGCTGGCAGGAAGACCAGGGCAACACCCACCTGACCTGCCTGGCAGGAGGATACCAGCAACACCGTGGCCTTCCTGGCAGGACGTATACCAGCAACAACCGGCTGCTGGCGAGCAAGACACGCAGCACACCACCTGACTGCCAGGGGGGGGGGTGGCAGGAAGAACAGCAACCCACCTGAACCTGCCTGGCGAGGAAGGATCCAGCGCAACACGGCGTGCCTGGGCAGAAAGATGAACAGCAACACCGGCGACTGCTGGCAGGAAGATACCAGCAACGACAGCTGCCTGGCAGCAAGAAACCCAGAGCAGCACCCGCCTACTCTGGGCATGCACGATCCGAGCAGCACGCCGCCTGCCTGGCAGGCAGATCCGAGCCAGCACCCGCCGTGCCTGGCAGTACGATACCAGAATACCTGCTGCCTTGGCAGCAAGATACAAGCAGCACACTAGCACATGATCCTGCAGCAAGGGTGATCAAATTAAAATCCTACATCTGTAGTGCATGAGTATGTGTGTGTGTGACTGGCTGCTTGATGTTTGTGTCGGAGGTGGTGGAATGGGTGGTAGGGCTGGAATAGCGTGGAGGAGGTTGGAATAGGTGGAGGGTGGAATAGGTGGAGTGGGTGATATAGGTGGAGGGGGGTGAATATGTGGAGGGTGGAATAGGTGGGAGGGAGGTGGGAATAGGCTGGAGGGGGTGGATAGGGTGGGGGGTGTGAATAGGTGGAGGGGTGGAATAGGTGGAGGAGGTGAATAGTTGGAGGGGTGGCAATAGGTGGAGGAGTGAAATAGGTGGAGGAGGTGGAATAGGTGGGGCGGGTGGAATAGTGTGGGAGGGGTGGAATGGTGGAGGGGTGGATAGGTGGAGGGGTGGACATAGGTGGGAGGGGTGGAATAGGGTGGAGGGGGTGGCATTAGGTGGGGTGGATAGGTGGAGGGGTGGATATGGGTGGAGGGGGTGTGAAGTGGGTGGAGGGGGTGGAATAGGTGGGGTGGTGGAATGGTGGAGGGGGTGGAATATGGTGGAAAGGGGGTGGAAATGGTGGAGGGGTGGCAATAGGTGGAGGGGTGGTAATAGAGTGGAGGGGTGGTAATAAGGTGGAGGGGTGGAGGTATGGGTGGAGGGGGGTGGAATGGGTGGAGAGAGAGATAGAATGGGTAGAATGGGGGGTGGAGATGGGTGGAGGGTGAACATAGGTGAGAGGGGTGGAATAGGTGGAGGGGTGGAAGTAGGTGGCGGGGTGGAATGGTAGGGGTGGGATAGGTGGAGGGGGTGGAATAGGTGGAGGGGGTGCGAATAGGTGGAGGGGGTGGATATAGGTTGAGGGGTGGATTGGGTGGTGGAATAGGTGGAGGGTGAAAGTTGGTGGGGGGTGGAATAGGATAGAGGGGTTGGAATAGGTGGAGAGGATGGAACGATAGGTGGAGGGTGGAAGTAGGTGGAGGGTGAATAGGGTGGAGGGGGTGGAAATCAGGTGGAGCTAGGGTGGGAATAGGGTGTGAAGGGGTGGAATAGGTGGCATAGGTGGGAGGGGTGGAGATAGGTGGAGGGGTGGAATAGGTGGAATACGAGATGCTGTGTGTGTGTGTATAGGTGGAGGGGTGGAGATAGGTGAGGGGTGGAATAGGTGGAGGGGGTGGGAATAGGTGGATGGGGTGGGAATAGGTGGAATAGGGGAGGGTTGGAATAGGTGGAGGGGTTGGATGATAGGTGGAATAGGGGTGGAGGGGTGGAATAGGTGGGAGGGTGTGGATAAGGTGGAGGGTGGAATAGGTGGAGGGTGGGAATGGTGGAGGATATGGTGGAGGGGTGGGAATAGGTGAGGGGGTGGAATACGGTTGGAGGGGTGGAATAGGCTGGGAGGGGGGGTGAAATGGGTGGAGGGGGTCGGAATAGGGTGGAGGGGTGGAATTAGGTGGAGGGGGTGGAGGGGGGTGGAATAGGATAGAGAGGGGTAGATACGGTGGAGGGCGGTGGATATAGGTGGTAAGGGGGTGGAATGGTGGCGGGGTGGAATAGGTGGAGGGGTGGACTAGTGTGGAGGGGGTGGAGGAAATACGGTGGAGGGGTGGAATGAGGTGAAGGGGTGGAAATAGGTGGAACTCAGGTGGAGTGGGTGGAATCGGGTGGAGGGGTGGAATAGGTGGAGGGGTGGAATATGTGGAGGGGTGGACATAGGTGAATAGGTGGAGGGGTGACATAGGTGAGAGGGGTGGGAATGGTGGGAAGGGGTGGATAGTGTGGAGGGGTGGAATACGGTTGGAGGGGGTGGAATAGTGGATGGGGGTGGAATAGGTGGAGGGGGTGGAATAGAGTGTGGAGGGGGGTGGGAAATTAACGGTGGAGGGGTGTACATATGGTTGGATGTGGGTGGAATAGTGTGGAGGGGTGGACATCGGTGGAGGGGTGGAATGGTGGCGGGGTTGGAATGGGTGGATGGAGGGTGAAATGGGGGATGGGGGATGGAATGGGTGGAGCGAGGTGTGAAATGGTGGAGGTGCTGATGCGTGGAGGGGTGGACTGGGTGGAGGGGTGGAATAGGTGGATGGGGTGGGAGGTGGAGGGGGTGGCATAGGTGGATGCGGGGTGGAATAGGGTGGAGGGGGTGGAATAGGTGGACAGGGGGTGGAGGGGGTGGATAGGTGGATTTGGGGTGAATAGGTGGAGGGGGTGGAATAGGTGTGAGGGGTGGAATAAGGTGGAGGAGGTGAATGATAGGTGGACGGGGGTGGAATAGGTGGTGGGGTGGATTAGGTGAGGGGGTGGAATAGGTGGGGGGTGGAATAGGTGGGAGGGGTGGAATGAGTGGAATAGGTGGAGGGGTGGATGTGGTGGAATAGGTGGGGGGGTGGAGATAGGTGGAGGGGTGGATAGGGTGGAGGGGTGGGATAAGGTGGATAGGTGGAGGGGTGGAGATTAGGTGGAGGGGTGAATAAGGGAGGGAGCGGAGTCGGCGGCTAGTTCTTCTCTTTTCTTCCTTTCCTTTTTAGTCTTTGTCTTCTTTTTTTCTCCTCTTCTATCTCTTTCTTTCTCGTTGTCAGTGTTTCCTTCTCTCTTATTATTGTGTTCTCTCCTTGTCTCGTCTAATATATTTATTTCTCTTCTCTATATTATTTAATTCTCTCATTTTCTTTATATAGTTATATTATGTCACTATCTAGCTCTATATTATAATTTATTTAATTTTTCTTCTCTCTATATATTATTATTTCTCTCTCTCGTCTCTTATTATATATATATTCTGACAGCTCCTCCTCTCTGCTCTATTATATTATAGTATTAGGTGTCACCGTCTCTCTTTACACCTGATAAAGGATTAGTTATTGATAGACTTTACACCTGATAAAGGATTTGTTATTGATAGATTTTACACCTGATAAAAGATTTGTTATTGATAGACTTTACACCTGATAAAGGATTTGTCATGTGGCGCCGAAGAGGTTGGCGGATGTTTTACCTGCTCCTAACCAATTGAGCTATTTTGTTAGTTTTTTTTGCATTGTTTGTAACTTTTAAAAAAAACATATTTTGTACATAATGTTGCTGCTACCGTCTCTTATAAACCAAAAAAATAACTTCTGGACATCAGAACAGCTATTAATCAACACGAACTGGAAGAAGATTTTTCCTTTAACGAGCCCGACGAGAAGGATATACTGCTTTTTCAGGAACAGGCCCAGATCCCCGTCCTTTGAGTGAAGAAAAGGAAAAGAGGACGCAGATCGGGCTGCCTTCTGAGAATCCGGAGGCGAGCGAGTAAACTCCCACTGCCTTCCGTTCTACTTGCTAACGTCCTATCATTGGAAAATAAAATTGATGACCTACGATTATGATTATCCTACCAACGGGACATTAAGAACTGTAATATCTTATGTTTCACCGAGTCGTGGCTGAACGACGACACGGATAATAAAGAGCTGACTGGGTTTTCCCTGCACCGGCAGAACAGAGAAGCTACGTCTGGTAAGACGAGGGGCGGAGGTGTGTGTCTTTTTTGTCAATAACAGCTGGTGTGCGATGTCTAATATTAAAGAAGTCTTGAGGTATTGCTCGCCTGAGGTAGAGTACCTTATGATAAGCTGTAGACCACACTATCTACCAAGAGAGTTCTCATCTATATTATTCGTAGCCGTCTATTTACCACCACAGACCGATGCTGGCACTAAGACCGCACTCAACCAACTCTATAAGGCCATAAACAAACAAGAAAATGCTAATCCAGAAGTGGCGCTCCTAGTGGCCTGGGACTTTAATGCAGGCAAACTTAAATCCGTTTTACCTCATTTCTACCTGCATGTTACATGTGCAACCAGAGGAAAAGAAACTCTAGACCACCTTTACTCTGCAAAGCTCTCCCTCGCCCTCAATTTGGCAAATCTGACCATAATTATATCCTCCTGATTCCTGTTTACAAGCAAAAACTAAAGCAGGAAGTACCAGTGACTCGCTCATATGGAAGTGGTCAGATGACGCGCATGCTACACTACAGGACTGTTTTGCTAGCACAGACTGGAATATGGTCCGGGATTTATCCAATGCCTCCCGGATACGATACCCTAGACATTTTCAACTTCTCCCTGACCGAGTCTGTAATACCTAAATGTTTCAAGCAGACCACCATAGTCCATGTGTCCGAGGAAGGGAAGGTAACCTGCTTAAATTATTATTACCCCATAGCACTCACGTCCGTAGCCATGAAGTGCTTTGAAAGGTTGGCCATGGCTCACATCAACAGCATCATCCCGGATACCCTAGACCCACTCCAATTCGCATACCGCCCCAACAGATCCACAGATGACGCAATCTCAATCACACTCCACACTGCCCTTTCACACCTGGACAAAAGGAACACATATGTGAGAATGCTGTTCATTGACTACAGCTCAGCATTCAACACCATAGTGCCCACGAAGCTCATCACTAAGCTAAGGACTCTGGGACTAAACACCTCCCTCTGCAACTGGATCCTGGACTTCCTAATATGGGGCTGCGCCGAGGGATGGGTGAAGCGGTAGGCACATACAGGTTACTGCCAGTAGCATGGATCCGTCAAGCACTTGAGCCTAGAGTGGTGAGTGCTCAGTCCCTCTGGTACCCTTGTCACGCCACGACTCGCGTAGACAAAAAGGTAAACAGAACTCCGAAACCGAAATTTAAGATGATGAGGATCACATGGTAGGGCCGGTATTACCAGAAGATGAGGATAGATATAGGAGGGAGGGTCAGGAGAGACGAGCAAGTGGTGTACAGGATAAACAAGCATCTTCCTCAAGTATGAGCAAAACAAGGAGGTGATCATTGGACTACAGGATAATGGGGGCGACAGAATGACCCATTAACATGCGGGGGCTGTACGTGGAGGGGTCAGAAGAGTTTTCAAAGTTCCTTGGTGTCATCACCAACAAATATCATGGTCAAACAGACCAAGACAGTGTGATAGAGGGCACGACAATATCTTTTCACCCTCAGGAGCTGAAAATAGTGGCATGGGTCCAGATCTAAAAAGATTCTAACGCAGCTGCACCATTGAGAGGCATCGGAGGTATCATCCACGCCGGGTATAGAAACTGCTCGGCATCTGACCGAAGCGCTACAGGAGGACAAACCCCAAGAGACTTGCAGCTTTAATGCTTCAAAAGGTGGCTCTGACAAAGTATTTGACTTTGGGGGGGGGGTAGTTATGCCACGCTCAAGTTTCTGTGTTATTGTCGGAATTTGTTGGTTTCACCCCGAAAAATATTAATATCCGAAAAGGTAGGCAATAGTTGTGTAATAATGAATACAACCCCCCCAAAAAAATTTATCATTTTAATGTCCAGGTTTAGAAGGCACAATAATAGGGAAAGAAATGCAAGAGGGGGTGAAATCTTTTTGCAAGCCACTGTATGTGACACAGTGTATGAACAGATACGACCGCTCTGGGACGAGGAGAGGACTAGTAATTGTCTGTGTGTGATGTCTGGGTCTAGCCCCTACCTGTCCAGTTCACCTGTCCCTCAGGTCGACGGACAGCCGGCGACGGGGAGATCATCAGGGTTGGATTACAACTTTGCTCCATAGAAAGGTTATTTTGCCTTGGAAGGTCTGAGCCCTGCTGGAGAGTGGCAAGTCAGGGTGAGTATAAATGCGAGTACAGGATTCGAAGAACGATACGTCACAGTAAGTAAATTGATAAGGTAGTGCGGTAAGCTAGGAAATGAGTACATCAAGTCGGTAGTAAAAACGAGTAAGTGATTCGGTAGGAACCGATAAGTACTCGTAGTAAAAATGAGTACAGTATTCGGTAGAAACTGAGATAAAGATGTAGTAAGACTGAGGTAGTACGCTATATAAATGAGTTACAGTATGCGTAGAAACTGAGTCAGGTCTTGTAAGACACTGAGTACTGGAGTATGCAGGGTTAGAACGGAGTAGTATCGGTAGTAAACGGGACAGGCGTTAGTAAACTAGGAGTAACATTTATGCGGTAGAAACTGAGTACAGTACTTCAATAACCTGCTTAGTCTTGTGAAAATCATTTTTCGTATGGGCTCAAATAAATATATTTGTTAATGTGGCTCTGAATGGCAGTTTTAAAAGCAGACAAAGTATTCCAGTTGAAAGTGGCGGTCGGTGGCTACTGTGCAGCTCGCTGAAGACGAAGGAAGAGAAGAAGAGGAGATGCGCCACAGAGAGAGAAGAAGAGAGGGGTAGAGAGAGGAGAGAGAAACGAGAAGAGAGACCGGAGGAGAGAGAGAGTAAGAGAATGAGAGAGAGAGAGAGAGGAGAGAGAAATTTATGTAGCTTTCAATGTGGTCAGTGTTGGAACTTAAATTGGTTTATTTTTTATGTGTTTGAGGCGCAGTGGGGCAGGGGAGGGAGAAGAGAGAGGGAAGAGGAGAAGAGAGAGAGGAAGACAGGAGACGCGAGAGAGAAGAGAGGGGAGAGAGAGGAGAGAGGAGTAGAAGAGGGAGAGAGAGAGAGTGAGAGAGAGTAGAGAGGTGTGTTGAATTCCAGGAGTAAAGAGGATTTCTCTCTAATTCCATTCCTGTTCCTTGCTTCTTTCTTCGTTCTATTTACCTCAACTGAGCCTTTCTAAGATTCTTCCTCCCATACTCAGCAATAGTTGAAACCACCCAAAATATCCTATGGATGATGTGGACTGAATAGAACTTAATTTCACACATATGTTCCTGAATTGTTTATTGCTTAAGTTGCTTTTATCCATTTTCCTCAGTGTGTCCGTATTACTATTGAGTAGGTTGTGTTGTGTGTGTGTGTGTGTGTGGGTGGTGTGTGTGGTGGTGGTGTGTGTGTGTTGTGTGTTGTGTGTGGGTTGTTGTGTGTGTGTGGTGTGAGTGTGTGGGCGTGTGCTGTGTGTGTGTGGTGTTTGCGGGTGTGTGTGTGATGTGTGTGTGTGTGTGTGTGTGTGTGGTGCGTTGTGTGTGTGTAGTGGTGTTGTTTGCGTGTGTGTGGGTGTGGTCGTGTGTTGTTGTGTGTGCTGTGTGTGTGTGTTTCGTGTGTGTTGCTGTGTGTGTTGGTGTGTGTGGTGTGTTGTGGTGTGTGTGTGGGTGTGTGTGTGTTTTTTTGCATGTGTGTGTGGTGAGTGTGTTTGAGTTGTGTGTGGTGGTGTGTGTGTGTGTGGTGTGTGTGTGAGTGGACGTGTGTGTGTCGTGTGTGTGTTTGGTTGCGTTGTGTGTGTGGGTTGTGTGTGGAGTGTGTGTGTGTCTAGTGGTGTTGTGGATGTGGTGTGTGTGTGTGGTTGTGTGGTGCGTGTGTGTGTGGTGGTGTGTTTGTGTGTGTCGTGTATGTGTGTTGTGTGTGTGTGGTGTGTGTGTGTGTGTGTGTGTGGTGTGTTGTGGTGTTGTGTGTGTTGATGTGGTGCTGATTCCAAGCCTTCATCTTAAGACCATGGTGGTCTTGGGTGAAATGTTACTATAATGTTTTAAATGTATTATTTTGATATATTAAGTTAATATTTCACACAAAGTCATAGAAAGTTTAAGTCTCTTCTCAAACTGGAGAAGAAGAGAGAATTAGGAAGGACATCTACCGGAACTGTGGTAAGAATATTTAATTAAATACAAATAATACATTAAAACATACAGTAAAGCACAAACCAGATTTCTAGGGATGACAGCATATGGAGGCAGCAACAGCACCACAGGCACAGCACACAGCTCGACCACCAAAATCAACAGACATCACAGCGACCCACACACACACAAAGCGCGCCCTACACACACACACACACGACACACCACGGCACCAGCAGTCACACACAGATCGAGTATAGACACACACACGAACACACACACCACAGACACGGCACACGCACACAACCACCCACACGAC
>NW_019949988.1:0-9351 GCF_002910315.2 Salvelinus sp. IW2-2015 | reverse complement strand
GCTGTTGGCTGGGCTCCCTGCCTCTGCCATTAAACCCCTACAACTCATCCAGAACAGAGTCAATGTGGAGGCTATATACAGGGGGTACCGGTACAGAGTCAATGTGGAGGCTATATACAGGGGGTACCGGTACAGAGTCAATGTGGAGGCTATATACACGGGGTACCGGTACAGAGTCAATGTGRGGGGGCACCGGTTAGTTCAGGTAATTGAGGTCATATATACATGTAGGTAGAGTTAAAGTGACTATGCATAGATAATAAACAGAGAGTAGCAGCAGTGTAAAAGAGGGGTCTTGGTAGCCCTTTGATTAGCTGTTCAGCAGTCTTATGGCTTGGGGGGGTAGAAGCTGTTAAGAAGCCTTTTTGACCTCGACTTGGTGCTCCGGTACCGCTTGCCGTGCGGTAGCAGAGAAAACAGTCTATGAGTAGAGGCTGGAGTCTTGGCCCCGGTGATGTACTGGGCCGTACGGACTACCCTCTGTAGTGCCTTGCGGTCAGGGACCGAGCAGTTGCCATACCAGGCAGTGATGCAACCAGTCAGGAGGCTCTTGATGGTGCAGCTGTAGAACCTTTTGAAGATCTGAGGACCCATGCCAAATCTTTTCAGTCTCCTGAGAGGGAACAGGCTTTGTCGTGTCCTCTTCACGACTGTCTTTGTGTGTTTGGACCATTCTAGTTTGTTGTTGATGTGGACACCAAGGTACTTGAAGCTCTCAACCTGCTCCACTACAGCCCCGTCGATGAGAATGAGGGTGTGCTCGGTCCTCCTTTTCCTGTAGTCCACAATCATCTCCTTTGTCTTGATCACGTTGAGAGAGAGAGGTTGTTGTCCTGGCACCACACGGTCAGGTCTCTGACCTCCTCCCTATAGGCTCTTATCATTGTCGGTGATCAGGCCTACCACTGTTGTGTCATCTGCAAACTTGATGATGGTGTTGAATGGTGTTGGACAGGCTCCTCATGCGGTGAGGTGAGATCATCTTATTCCATAGACTCTTAAGTTTGAATTACTTATTCACTGGTATTATTATTTATTGGTTCCGGGTTGCCAAGACTACTCACCATGGTGTTGAATCAGTGGAGGCTAGTGGGAGGAGCTACAGGAGGACAGGCTCATTGTAATTGTTGAAATGCAATACATGGAATGGCATTTAAACATATGGAAACCACATGTTTGACTGTTCCATCCATTCCATTCCAGCCATTACAAAGAGCCCGTCCTCCTATAGCTCCTCCTACTAGCCTCCACTGTGTTTGAATGGGAATATCCATTCTACATCTTCTATTTCTATGGTTCCCCTCTCACAGGTTAGGTTCTAGCTGTGCCTGTCCGCAGTTTGGGGTGCGTTCCTACCTGCTACCACTTCTATGGGGGGTGCATCGTTGGGTCAGGTGTGGAGAGAGACCCTGAGGGATTGGGGGACGTCCAGACCTTGAGATCGCCCCTGAGGTGGAGCTCAGGATTCTGGAAGGTAGATAACTAATGCAGGAGACAGTTACTGTAGGTAGTCTACAGACTGTTTGACATCCTCTCTCTGTCGCTCTATATACATCTACACTGAAGAAAAATATGAACGCAACTTGTAAAGTGTTGGTCCCGAGTTTCATAAGCTGAAATAAAAAAAAAATCATTTACACAAAAAGCTTATTTCGCTAAAATGTTGTCCACAAATTTGTTTACATCCCTGTTACTGAGAATTTCTCCTTTACCAAGATAATCCATCCACCTGACAGGTGTGGCATATCAAGAATCTAATTAAACAGCCTGATCATTACACAGGTGCACCTTGTGCTGGGAACAGTAAAAGGACATTCTAAAATGTGCAGTTCTGTCACACAACAGAGCCACAGATGTCTCAAGTTTTGAGGGAGTGTGCAATTGGCATGTTGACTTTAGTCCACCAGAGCTGTTGCCAGAGAATGTAATGTTAATTTCTCTACCATAAGCCGCCTCCAATGTAATTTTAGAGAATTTGGCAGTACGTCCAACAGACCTCACAACCTCAGATCATGTGTAAACACGCCAGCCCAGGACCTCCACATCCAGCTTCTTCACCTGCAGGATCATCTGAGACCAGCCACCCGGACGGCTGATGAAACTGTGGGTTTGTACAACCGAAGAATTTCTGCACAAACTGTCAGAAACCGTCTCAGGGAAGCTGACAGTTCAGCGACGTAACTGACTTAAATAAATGCTCACCTTCGAAAGGTACTGGCACGCTGGAGAAGTGTGCTCTTCCTGGATGAATCTCGGTTTCAACTGTACCGGTCAGATGGCAGACAGCGTGTATGGTGTCATGTGGGTGAGCGTTTTGCTGATGTCAACGTTGTGAACAGAGTGCCCCATGGTGGCGGTGGGGTTATGGTATGGACAGGCATAAACAAACACAATTGCATTTTATCAATGGCAATTTGAATGCACAGAGATACCGTGACGAGATCCTGAGGCCCATTGTCGTGCCATTCATCCGCCGCCATCACATCATGTTTCAGCATGATAATCCACAGCCCCATGTCGCAAGGATCTGAACACAATTCCTGGAAGCTGAAAATGAACTTATTTCAATTGACTGATTTCCTGATATGAACTGTAACTGTCAAATCGTTGAAATTGTTGCATGTTGTGTTCATATCTCTCTCTCTCTCTCTCTCTCTCTCTCTCTCTCTCTTCTTCTCCTCTCTCTTCTCTCTCTCTCTCTCTCTCTCTTCTCTTCTCTCTCTCTCTCTCTCTCTCTCTCTCTCTCTCTCTCTCTCTCTCTCTCTCTCTCTCTCTCCTCTCTCTCTCTCTCTCTCTCTCTCTCTCTCTCCTCTCTCTCTCTCTCTCTCTCTCTCTCTCTCTCTCTCTCTCTCTCTCTCTCTCTCTCTCTCTCTCTCTCTCTCTCTCTCTCTCTCTCTCTCTCTCTCTCCTCTCTCTCTCTCTCTCTCTCTCTCTCTCTCTCTCTCTCTCCTCTCTGTTCTCCTCCTCTCTGCTCTCCTCCCTCTCTGCTCCTCCCCTCTCTCTCTCTCTCTCTCTCTCTCTCTTTCCTCCCCTCTCTCTCTCTCCCCCCTTATTTCCCCCCTCTCTCTCTCTCTCCTCTCTGCTTCTGGATCTCTCTCTCTCTCACCCCAGGTCTCTCTGGCCCTTGGTCTCCTGGTGGTGACCTCTGGTCTGGTCAGTCTGTCCGTGGGTTACTCCGGCCCCTCCAGGATCGAGTCCTTCAGGGAGCGGGGCCTCGTCTTCATAGACACCCAGGCTGTCAGCTGGGTGTCTATGCGTGGTGACCCGGGATCAGTCTCACTTGCCTGGGGTCAGGTCTGACTGTGGCAGGCCTCCTTCTCTGGTCCTTCTCCAGGAGCCGATGGAAAGTGAGGCTATATCAGAGAGAGACGGGCAGGGAGAAGAAGGGAGGGGTGGAGTGTGGAAGGAAGGGAGAGACGGAGGGGGAGCACAGGGAGGAGGACAGAGGGATTTTATGAAGGCCCCTGGAGTAAGGGAGAGGAAGGGGCCTGCCACCCTGTGCATGGTGGAAACGGCCCAGCCATCAGGGTCAGCCATCAGGGTCAGCCATCAGGGTCAGCCATCAGGGTTAGCCATCAGGAAGAGAATCCCCATAGGGTGACCACTGGTTTAAGAATGTGTCTATGTGCTGCACTTGTGTCCTTGTTTAAAAAATGAGCCGGTATTTTGTAGAATCTGAGACAAAGTTGAAAGTCTGTTCATAAGCTATTTGAACGGTGTTCTTGATAAGGAGCAGTGGTTCTACAATTCGCATAGATTTGTTTTTTTAATTCAACGGTTTCTGCATCATATTCCACCTCACTGTTATYAAATACACTGCAGGAATTGTACTTTTCTCATGTCATTTTGGAAGACCAGTTTTACTCAGTTAATAACACTTTATCTCCCAAGAGYGTAAAGCAATCTGATGCGGAATTGAATACATACAATTTAGACATGAATATACTGTATTATCACATGATTATATCGGGTGTGTTTATTCATGTGCGTACACACACCTGCCCCATTGAACATCACGTCCATTACCTCTCTACAATTCCCAGCACTCTTGGTCGCCAGGCAACCTGTATGTATTCTATTTTCACACCCAGAATAAACAACCTCCTCTCTCATTGGTCCATTTATTCTAAGCTATTATTGACCGCCAATCACCTTTACCATTAACAGACTACAGATAGTAGTGAGCAGTGAACGGAGGTGAGAGAGATTAGCAGCTCGACGTCCACCTGTTTCAGCAGGTCACATTGCACATTACACATGTATTCATCTAATCACCTCTAATCATAGGATGCATGTTAGTTGTGTACAGCGACTTCCTCTCATTGTCCCCTGTCCTTCCTGATGTGAACACATGGTTAAAGGCTATTACACCTGTCCAATTCTGTCTGTGTAGAACGGAGGAAAGGAGGGGGGGGGGGGGGGTGAGTTGTCATAGCTGGGATGAGTCATTAGCTGGATGAGTCATCTCTCTCAGTCCAAAATAGCACCCTTTTCCTTATATACAGTTGAAGTCGGAAGTTTACATACACCTTAGCCAAATACATTTAAACTCAGTTTTTCACAATTTCTGACATTTAATCCTAGTAACAATTCCCTGTCTTAGGTCAGTTAGGATCACCACTTGATTTTAAGAATGTGAAATGTCAGAATAATAGTAGAGAGAATGATTTATTTCAGCTTTATTTCTTTCATCATATTCCCAGTGGGTCAGAAGTTTACATTCACTCAATTAGTATTTGGTAGCATTGCCTTTAAATTGTTTAACTTGGGTCAAACGTTTCGGGTAGCCTTCCAGAAGCTTCCCACAATAATTGGGTGAATTTTGGCCCATTCCTCCTGACAGAGCTGGTGTAACTGAGTCACGTTGGTAGGCCTCCTTGCTCGCACACGCTTTTTCAGTTCTGCCCACACATTTTCTATAGGGTTGAGGTCAGGGCTTTGTGATGGCCACTTCAATACCTTGACTTTGTTGTCCTTAGCCATTTTGCCACAACTTTGGAAGTATGCTATGGGTTATTGTCCATTTGGAAGACCCATTTGTGACCAAGCTTTAACTTCCTGACTGATGTCTTGAGATGTTGCTTCAATATATCCACAAAATAGATGACATCATGAGAGAGGAAAATTTTGTGAAGCGCACCAGTCCCTCCTGCAGCAAAACACCCCCACAACATGACTGCCCACCCCGTGCTTCACGTTTGGGATGGTGTTCTTCGGCTTGCAAGTCTCCCCCTTTTTCCTCCAAACATAATGATGGTCATTATGGCCAAACAGTTCTATTTTTGTTTCATAAGACAGAGGACATTTCTCCAAATAGTCCGATCTTTGTCCCCATGTGCAGTTGCAAACTGTAGTCTGGCTTTTTTATGGCGGTTTTGGAGCAGTGGCTTCTTCCTTGCTGAGCGGCCTTTCAGGTTATGTTGATATAGGACTCGTTTTACTGTGGATATAGATACTTTTGTACCTGTTTCCTCCAGCATCTTAACAAGGTCCTTTGCTGTTGTTCTGGGATTGATTCGCACTTTTCGCACCAAAGTACGTTCATCTCTAGGAGACAGAACGAGTCTCCTTCCTGAGCGGTATGACGGCTGCGTGGTCCACATGGTTTTTATACTTGCATACTATTGTTTGTACAGATGAACGTGGTACCTTCAGGTATTTGGAAATTACTCCCAAGGATGAACCAGACTTGTAGAGGTCTTGGCTGATTTCTTTTGATTTTCCCATAATGTCAAGCAAAGAGGCACTGAGTTTGAAGGTAGGCCTTGAAATACATCCACAGGTACACCTCCTCAATTCAAATGATGTCAATTAGCCTATCAGAAGCTTCTAAAGCCATGACATCCTTTTCCGGAATTTCCAAGATGTTTAAAGGCACAGTCAACTTAGTGTATGTAAACTTATGACCCACTGGAATTGTGATACAGTGAATTATAAGTGAAATAATCTGTCTATTAACAATTGTTGGAAAAATTACTTGTGTCATGCACAAAGTAGATGTCCTAACCGACTTGCCAAAACTATAGTTTGTTAAGAAGACATTTCTGTAGTGATTGAACAACGAGTTTTAATTACTCTAACTAAGTGTATGTAAACTTCCGACTTCAACTGTAGTTCACTAGGGCCCATAGGGCTCTGGTCTAAAGTAGTGTACTATATAGGGAATAGGGCTCTGGTCTAAAGTAGTGTACTATATAGGGAATAGGGTCTGGTCTAAAGTAGTGTACTATATAGGGAATAGGGCTCTGGTCTAAAGTAGGGCACTATATAGGGAATGGGGCTCTGGTCTAAGTAGTGCACTATATAGGGAATAGGGCTCTGGTCTAAAGTAGTGCACTATATAGGGAATAGGGCTCCTTTTGGGATGCGTCCTCCAAGTTAGAGACCAGCAGGGGAGCAGTTCACCATCCCTTAACTGGAACAAGTTTAAATACGTGGCTGGGGGTCTCTGGACATAAGTTTAAATACGTGGCTGGGGGTCTCTGGAATAAGTTTAAATACGTGGCTGGGGGTCTCTGGAATAAGTTTAAATACGTGGCCGGGGGTCTCTGGAATAAGTTTAAATACGTGGCTGGGGGTCTCTGGAATAAGTTTAAATACGTGGCTGGGGGTCTCTGGAATAAGTTTAAATACATGGCTGGGGGTCTCTGGAATAAGTTTAAATACGTGGCTGGGGTCTCTGGAATAAGTTTAAATACATGGCTGGGGGTCTTCTGGAATAAGTTTAATACGTGGCTGGGGGTTTCTGGAATAAGTTCAAATACGTGGCTGGGGGTCCTCTGGAATAAGTTTAAATACGTATTTAAACTTATTCCAGAGACTCCAGCCATGTATTTAAACTTATTCCAGAGACCCCCAGCCACGTATTTAAACTTATTCCAGGGTCTCTGGAATAAGTTTAAATACATGGCCGGGGGGTTTCAGGGTTAGTTAAGTGTCTTAATAGAGTTTCGGACCACCACCAGCCTCCAGAACAGGTTAATGCGCCTTGGCATAGTATCTACAAGTGTCTGGAACTCTATTGGAGGGAAGTGACATCATTCTTCCACGATAAATTCCATCAGTTGGTGTTTTGTTGATGGAAGACGCTGTCTCATGCCGTTTCAGATCTGGTGAACACACCACACACACACACACACACACACCACACACACACACACACACACCACACACACACACACACACACACACACACACACACACACAACACACAACAACACATCCTTTAAACCCCCTATGCTCCTTTGAGACCCCTCTTTCAAAGTCACCGACATCTCTCTTCTAGCCATGGTAGCCAAATATTGGGCAACTGGGCATTTTTATACATGACCCTAAGCATGATGGGTTGTTAACTTCTTAATTGAATCAGGACCACACCTGTGTGGAAGCACCTGCTTTCAGTATACTGTACTTTATGTCCCTCGTTTACTCAAGTGTTTCCATTATGTTGGGAGTTACCTGTATAACCTCAAGAGCCTTACTCTCTATATGAAGCCTAAAGAAATCTTAGTAGGGTTCTAGAGTTTCTTCAAAGTGTTTAGAACATACACACACACACACACACACACACACACACACACACACACACACACACACACACACACACACACACACAGAGAGAGAACACTTTTGGTTTGCACGCATCACACGGTTCCACAGATGGTGCTGTCATGACTGTCCTGTGAGGTCACAATGGGTCAGATCAGCTTGTTAATGGCTGACAACAACCAGACCTTCTCTCACCCGCAGAGGGGAGGAGGGAACTGCTGTTGGGGGTTTTGACACCTCCACACCCGGGCATAAATTTAAGTAGAAGAATGTTTTCTTTCTCTCCCTTTGGCTAAAGGAATGGCTAAAGGAATGTACTTTGTCTCCAGATACTTTTGCCGGCCCAAAACTCTAACGTCCAAAAAGTGAATACAGGAACAATATTTCGAACAAAAGAACGTGGGGAACGGTCAGAGGAGGTCTATGGAAAACTAATGTCATATGGTTGATTGTTTTGTGATGTCATTAAAATGCTTATGGAGGAGATACTGATCCTTGGAAAGTATACCCCTGTAGTGGCTTCCTTTCCTCTTGACCATGGCCACGGCCCAAGTCTGAAGCGGGGTTGTTTCAGACGCATACAGTCCACATTCGAAGTTTCCAAACAACATAAAAATGTAAACAGTTCCAGGGATATGGTGCAACAAAAAGGTTTATTATTTTTTATATCTGACAAAAAAAATGATTCTCCAAATCAACTTAAAGCATAGATTACTTGATGTGAAAAGTACATAATAGGGTCTGTTTGTATATATGTCTGTATGGTCTAAAGACTATACCGCACCCACGTCTAGCTAGGACTCCCGTCACCCCGCAACTTCRTGCCTTTATCTTATCACTAACACACTTACCACAGTACAATGAATGGGCAAGAGGGAGCCAAAGTATAAGTACACTAATAACAAAGAAATATAGCTCAATCAGGAAAATCATAAAGGTCAGCATTCATAATGGAGATTATAAACTGGGTGGTTCGAGCCCTGATTTCTGATTGGATGAAAGCTGTGGTATATCAGACCGTATACCACGTGTATGACAGAGCTTCAATTTGTAATGCTCTAATTCTTTTTACATTATACCTTTTTTTAATTTGACCTTTATTTAACTAGGCAAGTCAGTTTAGAACAAATTAATATTTTCAATGACGGCCTAGGAACAATGGGTTAACTGCCTTGCTCAGAGGCAGAATGACAGATCTTCACCTTGTCAACTCGGGGATTTGTAACAAACAGGGAGAAGCATGAAACCATGTCAGGAAGTTCTGTAAGTCCTTAGTGTTTTGGGGGGGGGGGGGGCGACACAAAACAAATGAATAAACATTTTTATTCTGAGTTCGGCCGAATTTGTATGTTTTCTGTTTTATAAATCTGTTTATTTTCCCAACTCATTTGGTAGTACTTGGAATAAGGATCTATGTTGAAAGATAAATATAGAGGTAAACGAACCTAATATAGAGGAACCAAGTTTCAGAGGTT
Source organism: Salvelinus sp. IW2-2015 (assembly GCF_002910315.2). Lineage (NCBI taxonomy): Eukaryota > Metazoa > Chordata > Actinopteri > Salmoniformes > Salmonidae > Salvelinus > Salvelinus sp. IW2-2015. Next base: position 328 of record NW_019949988.1, on the reverse strand, counting down.
CCAGGTGTTTCATGTTTCACACAGATCTCTATTTCTGATGGCTGGAAGTCTGTGTTTCCATGTACGGTCTGTGTGTCTCCATGATAGGTCTGTGTGTTCCTGCCTAGCCGTTGGCTGTTTCCATGTACGGTCTGTGTGTTCCATGTAGGTTGTGTGTTCCCATGTAGGTCTGTCATGACTGTCTCCACTGTCGGTCTTGTCACCCATCACCACGCAAAAATTAACACAACCCCATCTCACCCAGACACCTAGGGTCTGTTCCATGTAGTATGTGTGTTCCATGTAGGTCTGTGGTGTTCCATGTAGGCTGTGTGTTCCATGTTAGTGT
>NW_019949987.1:7821-9354 GCF_002910315.2 Salvelinus sp. IW2-2015 | reverse complement strand
TGGGCATCTCCTCCACTACCTGGGAGCCTAGCTCCACATGAACCCCCTCCTGTACCCCATTACTCATACTGGGCATCTCCTCTACTACCTGGGAGCCTAGCTCCACATGAACCCCCTCCTGTACCCCATTACTCATAGTGGGCATCTCCTCTACTACCTGGGAGCCTAGCTCCACATGAACCACCTCCAGTACCCCAATATTTTTCTGCTGCATAACATTTCCCTCTAATACAAGTTGCAACTCCGTGCCCTCAACACGGATAACTTGTTCCTCAGCAACAGGTGCTTGTGGCTATTCAACCACTGTCGGCCCACCTCTCCCTACATCAGTGGGCCCAGGCGTTACGATGACCACCTGCGCCCCTCCCTCTGCCTTCTCCCTTTTCGAGCAAGCATGTCGCTTATGGCCAACATCCCCACACTCAAAACACCATTGACTACCCGTACTAGCATAAGCCATATACAGTCTATTGTCATAATTGACTTTAAACGATAACTCTAAAGTCTGCTCCGGTGAGTCCAAAAACATAAACACCTGTCGCCGAAACGACATRACCTGTTTCAACGCCGGGTGTTTGCAACCCAACGGGACAACCTTAATTGAACTTGCAAACTTCCCAAAGCGCAATAACTCGCGCTCCAATAGCTCATTTGGAATAAACGGCTGTACATTTGAAATCGTTACCCTTGTTGACGGAGAAAAAAGCGGCGTAACTTGAATAAACATTCCTTTAAGAAGTACGCCATGCTCAACCATACGATCTACAAGGCGCTATTCTTTAAGAAGTACACCATGCTCAACCATACGATCTACAAGGCGCTCTTCTTTAAGAAATACCACCACCACTTTATTCATCCGTGACGCATAAGCAACATTCTCATATCCTACCTTCTCTCCTACGGCGACCAGAAACTCCTCCACCGTGACATTAGCTTCAGTAACACACCTAAAGCCGTGCCGAAGTGACAGGGACGGCATCCCCATTCGGGCTGCCGAATTCTACAACGGATTTTACGAAAGACAGAAATGGAGAGTAGCCTCATTCAGGGTTAGTGGGGGTGTTAAGGAACATCAGATATAATTCTCCTTAACATCTGACACAGCGGTTGCATTAAGCAGTTAGATCTAGTAGAGAACTAGACAACCCAACACATGATAGTATTCATGGGTGAAGGTCTTTGAGTGCAGCCCGACGAGATCGTTATGTCCAGGAATCAGAACAACAGGAAGTTGAGCGCTTCTATTCTCCCGGTGGGGTATTACATGTCCAGGAATCAGAACAACAGGAAGTTGGGCGCTTCTATTCTCCCGGTGGGGTTTTACATGTCCAGGAATCAGATGAAGCAAACACAGTTCGATCCTGTGTCTTCTGTTAAGAGATCTTTTTTAACCCCCCCCCCCCCCCCCCCCCCCCCCCCCCCCCCCCCACCCCCCCAACCAGACGGAAAAGGAATTCTACGAATAGATCGTAAGACATTTGTAGGACTTAAACAGGTTCAAATACATTCACTTTGCCTTTTCTGTTTTTCCAC
>NW_019949987.1:0-742 GCF_002910315.2 Salvelinus sp. IW2-2015 | reverse complement strand
CTGACATAGGTGTGTGTGTGTGTTTTGTGTGTTATTTTATAGCACGTGTTGCTAGTCGCTGTGTGTTGGTGTTAGAATAATACTCACAGATTTACACTTCCTGCTGTTCTGCTGCGATGCTCTCGGGACAGCTGACAGGAAGTATACATACCCTCTGAAGAGTTTTCTGACCAATCAGAGACGGGCAGCTCCCAGGGAAGTATGGGTAGTATATGTGTTGGCGTACTGGTAGTGTATATAATGTCACTGACAGCTTTCCAAGAAACCAAACATTCAGACATTCATGGTCTGTTTACATATATTTGTGAGACTACTTATAAAGATGTAAAAAATGTCTGTATTACCTGTGTTTTTAACTATGTGATAATATTTTAGGTTGAGGAAAGGTCCGAGGGGGCGATTTATATGGCCAATATAACACGGCTAAGAGCTGTTCTTATGCACGAAGCGATTATAAACTGCTTACCAACGTAATTAGAGCAGTAATTTGTTTGGGGGGGGGTCATACCCGTGCTATCCCACTGCTGTCGGCCAATCAGCATTCAGGGCTCGAAACACCCAGTTGATTATTTGTGATATATCACATGCCTTACGTTTATTTTTTCCAGCTTAAGTAAAATGTGTTATGCCTCTACTGCCATTCATTCCCAATTAGACTGGTTTGGATTTCTCCCTGACCAAGATGGCTGCCATTCATTCCAATTAGACTGGTTTGGATTTCTCCCTGACCAAGATGGCTGCC
>NW_019949986.1:0-9354 GCF_002910315.2 Salvelinus sp. IW2-2015 | reverse complement strand
ACGAGAGAGTATAATCAAGTCGAATAAGAAGGAGTTACCTGGCTCACCTTTAAGCGAGAATCAGAGTGATAAGAGGAGTACCTGGCGTGCAAATAGTGTTGAGAAAAAACACCAGGAAAGAAGTGGGGCTGTGGTCGTCATACCATAACGGCACTCTATGTCTCATGTTGGCCAAGGACCAGGAAGTGCGAGCAGCCCTGGTTAAAAAGTAGTGCACTACATAGGCAATAGGGTGCCATTTGGTGTGCAGACTGTGTGACATCAGGGTGTGGCGAGTTGGACTATGTGAAAACTATGTGAGTTCAACAGAACATGAAAGCACCATTTGGCCTCGGTCCGCAACGCTCCTGTGTCTTTACGAGAGCTCCTTTAGACTCTAAACAGTCTTGTGAATGGGTTCCCCAGAGAGTGATACAAATACAACCCTTACAGCCCTGCAGAATAAAGACATCAGTGCTTCTGAAACAGGCTCCCAGGAGCAGATTTAAAGGCGTCCAGTGGGGATAAGCCCCGCATTGTACCCAGCACCATGAAAAGACTGCCCCCGCTTCTCAGGACAGCTGCCTTCTCAGGAGAGGGTTCATGCACATTCAGGCCTTCCTCAGGTGATTCACACCTGACCGGCGTCACATTTAGCCTCCCAGGGTATTTCACCCTGACCCAGTCAGCAATTCAGCTCCCCAGGTATTCACCCCTGACCGGTGTACATTCAGCTCCCCAGGTATTCCACGCACTGAACCCGTCACATTCAGCTCAGGTATTCCCTCTGACCCCGTCACATTCAGCCTCCCCAGGTATTGATCCCTGACCCGTCACATTCAGCCCTCCAGGTATTCAGCCCTGATCCGTCACATTCAAGCTCCCCAGGTATTCACGCCTGAACGTCACATTCAGCTCCCGGTATTCAGCCTCCTGACCGCCGTCACATTCAGCGCTCCAGGTATATCTCCTGACCCCGTCACATTCAGCTCCCCAGGTATTCAGCCCTAGACGCCGTCACTTCAGCTCCCAGGTATTCAGTCTAACCGTCACATTCAGCCTCCCAGGTATTCATCCTGACCAGTCACATTCAGCCTCCCCAGGTATTCATCCTGACGTCCGGTCACATTCAGCTCCCAGGGTATTCATCCCATGACAGTCACAATTCAGCCTCCCCAGGTATTCATCCTGACCCGTCACATAGTTCGGAACTCCCAGGTATTGCATCCTGACCGCCGTCACATTCAGGCCTCCCCAGGTATTGAGCCCTGACCCCGTCACATTCAGCTCCCAGGTATTCAGCCCTGACCCGTACAATTCACTCCCCAGGTATTCATGACCTGACCCGTCACATTCAGCTCCCCAGGTATTCTCCCTGACACGTCACATTCAGCCTCGCCAGGTATTGCGAGCGCGCCTGACCCGTACATTCAGCCTCCCAGGTATTCATAGCCTGAACCCGTCACATTTCAAACCTCCCCAGGTATCATACCTGAGCCATCACATTCAGCCTCCAGGTATTCCACCTGACCGTCACATTCAGCCTCCCAGGTATTCATCCTGAACCATCACATTCAGCCTCCCCAGGTCTTCAACCTGACCCCGGTCACTTCAGCGCCCCTCCCAGGTATTGCAATCCCTGAAACGGTCACATTCAGCTCCTACCGCCGTCATCAGCGCTCCCAGGATTCATCCTGACCCAGCCGCACGTACATTCAGCCTCCCAGGTATTATCCCTAGACCGCTGCACATTCAGCTCCCAGTTTCAGCCTGACCCCGTCACATTCACCCCCCAGGTATTCATCCCTGACCCCGTCACATTCAGCTCCCAGGTATTCAAGCTGACCCCGTACATTCAGCCTCCCAGGTATTCAGCCTGACCCCGTCACATTCAGCCTCCCCAGGTATTCAGCCCTGACGTCAATTCAGCCTCCCAGGTATTATCCGTGCCCGGTCACGATTACGCTCCCCAGGTTTCATGCCTGACCTGTCGCCGTCATAATTCATAGCCCCCAGGTATTCATCGCTGACCCGTCAGTTCAGCTTCCGAGGTTAACCTGCCAGCCATCAGCTCCATCCTCTGCATGCCAAGAGAGAAGACCCCAGGAGACAAGAGCTACCATGCATGGATCCAATTCCGATCCTCTCTAGCAAACAGGTAGCTCTGTGCCACGTCGAGTGGAGAGGTAACGCTCCCAGCTTCAGTCACATATACTGATCTACCGGATTCCAGGGTTCAATCCCTGTGTCCACACCTTTACCATACCGACTTTCCTAAGAGCTCTGATTCCAGCTGTCTTAATACAATGTACAATGTAAAAAATACCAACACATCCTGTACAGGTCAGTGAAGAGAACAGACAGGTTGTTGCCTGTAGTTCCTGTACAGGTCAGTGAAGAGACAGACAGGTTGTTGAGCCTGTAGTTCCTGTACAGGTCAGTGAAGAGACAGACAGGTTGTTGAGCCTGTAGTTCCTGTACAGGTCAGTGAGAGACAGACAGGTGTGTGTTGAGCCTGTAGTTCCTGTACAGGTCAGTGAAAGACAGACAGGTTGTTGAGCCTGTAGTTCCTGTACAGGTCAGTGAAGAGACAGACAGGTTGTTGAGCCTGTAGTTCTGTAACAGTTGTGAAGAGACAGACAGGTTGTTGAGCCTGTAGTCCTGTAAGTCAGTGACGAGACAGACAGGTTGTTGAGCCTGTAGTTCCTGTACAGGTCAGTGAAGAGACAGACAGGTTGTTGAGCTGTAGTTCCTGTACAGGTTAGTGAAGAGACAGACAGGTTGTTGAGCTGTAGTTCCTGTACAGGTCAGTGACGAGACAGACAGGTTGTTGATACTCTTCTAGTTAGGCTAGGTGGTTAATCTCTAAGTGTTTTCTTCATGATACTGCATATCTCAGAGAGGAGTTATAAGCAGACCCTATACCTCTCTTTGGTTAACCATTTCTTATGAAATGTAACTAAAGGTGTTTGTTTCAGGAACGGATAACAGACACCAGAATACAGGTAGGACATGTATTCCACACAATATGAGCCCAGCTCAAGGCCACTAATCAAACCACTAGAAAATCCATACAAGCACAGAATGATTCATCAAATAAAACAGTTTGTCTGTGTGTGCGTTAACACATCTTGTGTGTGGTGTGTGTGTGGTGTGTGTGTGTGTGTGTGTGTGTGGTGTGTGTGTGTGTGTGTGTGTGTGTGTGTGTGTGTGTGTGTGTGTGTGTGTGTGTGTGTGTGTGTGTGTGTGTGTGTGTGGTGTGTGTGTGTGTGTGTGTGTGTGTGTGTGCATTAACACATCCTGTGTGTGTGTGTGTGTTGGGAGTGTTGTTAGCTAGCTGGTGTACTGAGGTATGCTTCAGTCTGAACGGCAGAATAACAAGAAGTCACTGATCAGGTGTTAATGAACAACACTGGGGTTCTGTTCGTTACCTGCAAGGAGCGCAGCGGTGGCAGAGCGTCGCCTGTGAAGTCTGCTGCTATGTTGACATAGGTGGGTGGGAACGGCGGGCACAGGGAGCGCTCGCCGTTTCATAACACTGATAACATTGTGTTGTTCCTTTCGCCGCAACCAAGCCAAACCAACACCAGCCAGTCAGTCAGCCAGTCAGCCAGCCAGTCAGTCAGCCAGTCAGCCAGCAGTCAGTCAGCCAGATCAGCCAGTCCAGCCAGTGCAGCCAGTCACCAGCCAGTCAGCCAGCGTCAGCCAGCCCAGTCAGCCAGTCAGTCAGCCAGCCAGTCAGCCAGCCAGCTCGTCAGCAGTCAGCCAGTCGCCAGTCAGCCGCCAGTCAGCAGTCAGTAGTCAGTCCAGCACAGTCAGCAGTCAGCAGTCAGCCAGCAGTCAGCAGTCAGCAGCCAGCCAGTCAGTCAGTCAGCCAGTCAGCCAGTCAGCCAGCCAGTCAGCCAGTGCAGGCAGTCAGCCAGCGCAGCCAGCCAGTCAGTCAGTCAGCCAGCCAGTCATCAGCCCAGTGAACAGATCGCCAGTCAGCCAACCAGTCAGACAGCCAGTCAGCCAGCCAGCCAGCCAGTCAGTCAGCCAGGGCATTTATCCTGAACTGATTTTCTCTTGTGGATGATTACCATCTTGATTCTTCACACAGACAGGCACCTTTTTATGTGTCTGTTTTCGTCTGCCTTTGTTGGGAAGGACCAGGAAGCCTGAGGTGATTAAGAGTATATATTTTTTTACGACGATAACCGCCCTTGGCTGCCAAMTCTGTGGGTACGACGTAACTTACTAAATATCTGCCGCCGCTTTTGTACCTACACTTTTACAGGAGAGTGAATGAATAGCAAAACAAAGTTGATGGAGGTGCAGCAGACGAGGCTGCATGTGGAAGACTTTGACAGACCTTGATCAATGGCGCATTCTTGCCTTTTCTAAAGTGTTACCGATCCGTCTTTGATGTCATCTAACTGTGGACGCCTCCAGAGTAAAATAACAAAGTTAATCATAGATCAAAAATTGGCCCACGTGTACATCTGTCTTTACTTTGAGCAGAACACTGACACACAAAAATAAAAATCAGCAGCATCTGAAAGCCCTGAGGCAACGTTATCTCTCAGTGCTAACATGAAGCATTAACATAAAGCCTCTTRTCGTACAAAGCTGTTGCTTTGTCTCCCTCCTGCCTGTTCCAACTATGCTTCTATTTTTAAACCAAGGCACCACATTGTTAATCGGAGCAACAAGAGAAGAAGAATCCATGTTCATGTTTTGATTTGATTCGTTCCTCAGATAAGTCTTTGAAAGGAATATTATGATTATGCGAGAAAGAAAGAGRCGCGTCATCTCGTGGGCGACACTCAGGGAGGTAGTGGATTGTAATATATGGAGGAAACACGACCACAGTTCGTTAGAAAATTGATTTCCCCCTTTTTTTTCCATCTTTCTTCCTTTTGTTTATTTCGTCTCTAATGTTTTGGTCATATGCTGGTGGCTTTCAACATCTTTCCACCAGGCCATAATGTGATTATATCACARGGCGTATAGAGAACAATGCACCCAGTGGCAGTGGGCTGCAAATTTAAAGAAACTACTTCTTATCTAGAGTTAGCGATAAAATATCTAGTGATAATCTAGCGACATTCCTGATTCGTGAACATACGTATGGCTGTGTAAACAGAGACCATGTTTATCAGACTCCTGGTTGAATGTCCCCCTGTTTTTAACCACTGTGTATTACACTATACAGGGGACATAGGGGCCCCTATGTGTGTGTAGAGGAAACCATGACAACACGGGGACACACAATTTGTTCACAAACACAAAAAACACGGTTGTCTCCACGAGGTCGCCCGAACAGAGAGAGAACACCGAACGTACAGTTTTATCACTCAACCCTCTCCTGACAAAGTTTTCAGAAACCATAACAAGTGGAACCCAGGTTGACATACAGTACCATGCCATACACCATGCTTCATCAATGCCCAATGGCAACCTATTCCCTTTATAATATAGAATCTACTCAGCAAACAGCTGAGACTTAGTCCCCAATGGCAGCCTATTCCCTTTATAATATAGAATCTAGCCTCAGCAAACAGCTGAGACTTAGTCCCAATGGCAGCCTATTCCCTTTATAATATAGAATCTACTCAGCAAACAGCTAGAGCTTAGTCCCAATGGCAGCCTATCCCTTTATATATAGTCTATTCAGCAAACAGCTGAGACTTAGTCCCAATGGCAGCCTATTCCCTTATAATATAAATATACTCAGCAAACAGCTGAGACTTAGTCCCCAATGGCAGCCTATCCTTTATAATATAGAATTTACTCAGCAAACACGTGAGACTTATCCCCAATGGCAGCCTATTCCCTTATAATATAGAATCTACTCAGCAACAGCTGAGACTTAGTCCCCAATGGCAGCCTATCCTTTATAATATAGAATTATCAGCAAACAGCTGAGACTTAGTCCCACATGGCAGCCTATTCCATTATAATATAGAATCTACTCAGCCAAACAGCTGAGACTTAGTCCCCAATTGCAGCCTATTCCCTTTATAGTGCATTTTTTTGACCTGGGTCAATAGGTTCCCCACAGGGCTTTGGTCAAAGTAGTGCACTATAAAGGGAATAAAGTGCTATTCGGGACACACATATTGTTTGTGTAGCCTGTTCAGCCCTGTGTGCTGTCAGTTAGTCCTATGCTGTTCATTTACCTGTTCCTCTCTCAGGACGCTTGAGAGGGTAGCCGCGTCAGTGTCTATGCCTGCATTACTGTTCTCTCAGGACGTGAGAGGTGAGGACACTTGGCTTCACTGAGAGCTTTGTTGTCAGAGGCTCCTGCAGAGACCAGGGGCCCATTGAAGGGTTGTCAAGCGTCCATCACTCAAGTGGCTGATACACTGAAGGGCCTTAATGAATAGAACCACAGATCTTTGGAGTAGCTCCTCTTCTCTCTCGCTCTCTCTCTCTCTCTCTTCTCTCTCTCTCTCTCCTCTCTCTTCTCCTCTCCCTCTCTCCCTCCCTCTCTCCCTCTCCCTCTCCCTCTCCCTCTCCCTCTCTCCTCTCTCCTCTCCTCTCTCTCTCCCCTCTCCCCTCTTTCTCTCTCCCCTCTCTCTCTCTGAGAGGAACAGGGTCAGGCTACTGATTACTGAGAACGCAGCCGCCCCTCTACACCTCCTCTTCCTCCCTTCCCTTCTCTCCTCTCCTTCATCCTTCCATCCTCACCCTCATACGCCTTTGCTTTCTCTACCAACCAGAAAAAAAGCTGCTGACAATTTGCGGCAGCTGTAAAACACGTTTAATTATCACTTCCTTTTGGAATTTGTAATTAAACTCCGGTCTGTTTCCTTCACCATGCAAACACTTATATTTATCACTGAGGCGCTTCGCTTAAAGTGCCGGTAGTTTGATAATGACAAGAAACAATCCTAAACGTCAATTTACTGAAATTGAAATTACAGCTGATATTGAAAACTCATGCTGCGTGCAGAGTTTAAGTGTCTCTATCTGAAAATAAAGTTTGTTAGTATTTGCAGATGAGCCATTCCAAGAGCATGCCGGAGTAATTCTGAAACAGTTGTGGAACTAAATCTGATAGGGGAGTCTGTTGCATCAGCCGGCGTCAACAAAGAAAATGGGTGTTATTTCTATAGACCTTACACTCACACTCCCCTCTCTAGAGGGACCGCAGTATAACTAGAGAGAGGACAGAAAAGAGAGAAGGAAGAGACGATGGAAACCCCCCCCCCCCCCCACAAGAAACAGGGCCACTTAGAGGTTCCTGCTACAAAACTCCCTTTCAAAAACACTGAGGCATTGAATAATTAAATGACTTTTGTCAAGCACCAGGGGGAAAAGAATTCTTCAGAAGAACCGCTTTGAGGCACTTTGAGGCCTTGGTCCTCGATGTAGCTCATTACCAGTAGAAATGACCACTGATGGACCGCTCTGCACCTTCCCCCTTCTCCGCCCCCCCCCACCCCACCTCGCCTTTCTTTCAGACGAGGGATAATAGGTTTTAAAGCTTCATTCAAGGAGGAGCACCTTAGCATGCACCTTGTGTACACAGTGAATTCTCCAGTACCGATCAGCGCTCTGTTATTTTCAATGTGCCAAACAAGACAAGACAAGGCTCTGAGCTCGGAGACATTCTGCAGAGAGACGCTGCGTCAGACCCAAATGGTACCATGCTCCCTTTATAGTGCACTTCTTTTGACCAAGGTCCAATAGGGCCCTGGTGAAAAGTAGTGCACTATAAATATATATATAGGGAATAGGGTGCCATTTGGGATGCAGGCGCTGAAGCTGAACTCCATCTGTCATGCCAAGACGTTCCCTAGCCAGCCAGAGAGAGAGAGAGATCCTACATTGACTTCCTCACAATTACTTTGAGCAGCGTAAAAGGGTGAAGAAAGGAAGGGGGGGTAGAATACAAAGGCTACCCCTCCTCCTCTCCCCTCCTCCCCTCCCCCTCTCCTACTTCTGTGCCAATTAAGGGTCCCTGGCAGTAGATCTGAGGGTAGGGACTTGGGTGCATGAGATGCCAACACTGACAAACAAAGGCATATGTATCACTCACTCTACTCCCTCTGCAATGCCGTCCAGAGAGGAGGCTGCTATTTAAACACAATCTGCATGCCTGCATGCCTGTCTTCCTGCCTGCCTGTCTGTCTTCCTGCCTGCCTGTCTGTCTGTCTGTCTGCCTGCCTGTCTATCTGCCTGCTTCTCTCTTTACCTACCTACCTGCCTGCCTGCCTGTCTGTCGTCCTGTCTGCCTGTCTATCTGCCTGACTGCCTGTCTATCTGCCTGCCCGTCTGTCTGTCTGTCTGCCTGCCTGTCTATCTGCCTGCTTGCTTGCCAGTCTCCCTTGACTGACACTGAAAGAGAGACCTCAACCCAACAGCCAAAGTGCATGGATGCAACCAATAAAATGTAGATCTAGTGTAGTTTAGGTCTAGTGTAGATCTATCGTAGTTTAGGTCTAGTGTAGATCTAGTGTAGTTTATGTAGTTTAGGTCTAGTGTAGATCTAGTGTAGTTTAGGTCTAGTGTAGGTCCAGTGTAGTGTAGGTCTAGTGTAGTGTAGATTAGTGTAGATCTAGTGTAGATCTAGTGTAGTTTATGGTCTAGTGTAGATCTAGTGTAGTTTAGGTCTAGTGTAGGTCCGTGTAGTGTAGGTCTAGTGTAGTTGTGGTCTAGTGTAGTGTAGGGTAGTGTAAGGGTTAGTGTAGATCTAGTGTAGGTCTAGTGTAGTGTAGATCTAGTGTGGTGTAGGTCTAGTGTAGATGTAGGTCTGTGTAGTGTAGTGGCTAGTGGTAGTGTAGGTCTAGTGTAGATCTAGTGTGGTGTTAGGTCTAGGTTAGATCTAGTGTAGTGTAGGATCTAGTGTAGGTCCAGTGTAGTGTAGGTCTAGTGTAGTGTAGGTCTAGTGTAGATCTATTGTAGTGTTAGGTCTAGTGTAGATCTAGTGTAGGCTGTAGGATCTAGTGTAGGTCTAGTGTTAGGTCTAGTTGTAGTGTAGGTCTAGTGGTGGTAGGTCTAGTGTAGTGTGTAGGTCTAGTGTAGTGTAGGTCTAGTGTAGTGTAGGTCTAGTGTAGTGTAGTCTAGGGGGTGTAGGGTCTTAGTGTAGTGTAGGTCTAGTGTAGTGTAGATCTAGTGTAGTTGTAGGTCTGTGTAGTGTAGTCTAGTGTAGTGTAGGTCCTAGTGTAGTGTAGGTCTAGTGTAGTGTAGGTTAGGGTAGTGTAGGTCTAGTGTTAGGTCTAGCGGGTAGTGTATAGTGTGTTTAGTGTAGGTGTCTAGTGTGTAGTGTAGGTATTAGTGTAAGTGTAGGTCTAATGAGGTGTAACGTGTAGGTTCAGTGTAGTGTAGATCTAGTGTAGGTCTGTCTAGTGTAGTGTAGGATCTAGTGTAGGTCTACTGTAGTGTAGG
>NW_019949985.1:0-9357 GCF_002910315.2 Salvelinus sp. IW2-2015 | reverse complement strand
ACCCGAGGAACAGAAGGAGTAGTAGGATGAGGGTGCGGCTAGGCTATCAAACTGGTCGCCTAGAGCGTGGGGACAAGGAATAAAATAGGGAGAGATTTATAGGCCGTGGTAGAGAGTAGATTTCTGGCATAATGTGGCAGACAGGGTGTATCGGTGGGGGCATCGGGTACAGGGAGGCAAGCCCGCAGCTGGGTGATGATAAAGAGGTTTGGTATCTTCTGACATGCTGGTCTCAATGGGTGAGGTCACCGGCATGTGTGGGAGGTGGGGACAAAGGAGGTATCAGACGGTAACGGAGAGTGGCACTCACGGGGGTCCATTGCAAACCCAAAACAATGATAATAGCCTGCACAAGACACGTCAAGTAGCTCCAAGACATTGTGCTCGTAAGGCAGATGAACGTTTTGGGTACCAGCCATTGGACTTCATCTGCAGAGACGAGACGACATAACATGTAGTGGTTGTGAGTGAAGTGAATTCGGCATATATCTTGATTGGGGAGAGCTAAGCTAAAACAACCAGTTTGAGATAACAGCAGTAGTCACGCTAACCAGCAACAGCGAGTGAATGGTGAAGACTAGGCAGAGAGGGTCGGATTGACTACACACAGCAGCCTGAGTTAAAACACAGAGCCGACGATAAGACACAAATAATAACGAATGGAGTATCGTGAATTAATGGACAGTCCGGCAGGCATCAGCTATGTAGCCAAGTGATCATATTCCAGGGGGCAGCCGTAGATGGGAGCAGGGAAGCCGCCACTAAGTAGCATACGCGGCGTTTAAAGTTAGTAGCCCCAGAACCAGGCTCCAGAGACAATGTGCTGTAGGAACGTTGGTACCGGGGGGTGGTCTGCTCAGTACGGAGGCGCGGTCCTGATCGCGACGCTCCAGACATGTGCTGGTAGGCCAGTGTGTAACGGCCGGTTGAGGGCACAGCGGATGGGGTAACTCACGGTCCTGCAAGGACCGCTCAGAACGGTGGCAATCTGGTTGTGCTGAAGATAGGAATACTCGCTTGCGGTGGAACATGGCGATGGCGAAAGAGAGGTTGTTGATTGTAGAATTGTGGCTCAGCTCGGTCTCAAACTAGAGTGTAGCCTAAGTGATGCATTGTAAGCGGTGAGACGATTGTGGGAGCTAGCAGTGCCGCTAGCGCAGGCTCCAAGACAATGTTCTGTAGGACGTTTGGTGACCCAGCCAGGCTCCCAAGACAATGTGTCTGTAGGACGTTGGTACCAGCCAGGCTCCAAGACAATGGTGCTTGTAGGACGTTGGTACCCAGCCAGGCTCCAGACAATGTGCTTGTAAGGACATTTGGTACCAGCCAGGCTCCAAGACAATGTGGCTGATAGAGACGTTTGTACCCAGCCAGGTTCTAAGACAATGTGCGTGTAGGACGTTGGAGCCCAGCCACGGCTTCCAAGACAATGTGCTGTCTAGGAACGTGTTTACCCAGCCAGGTTCCAATGACAAATGTGCTGTTAGGACGTTGGTACCCACCAGCTCCAAGAACAATGTGCTGATAGGACGTTGGTACCAGCCAGGCTGCAAGACAATGTGCTGTAGGACACTGGTACCTCAGCAACGGCTGCAATGACAATGTGCCTGTAGGACACTGGTAACCCGAGCCAGGCTGTAAGACCATGTGCTGAAGGACGTTGGTGTACTCCGCAGCCAGTGTCCAAGACAATGTCCTGTAGGGACGTTGGTACCCAGCAGCTCAAGACAATGGTGCTGTAGGACGTTGGTACCTAGCCAGGCTCCAGACAATGTGGGTTGTCGGACAGTTGGTACCCAGCCAGGGCTCCAGACAATGTGGTGGTAGGACGTTGGTACACAGACGGCCTTCCAAGACAGATGTGCTGTGGGGACGTTGGTACCCCGAGCGCAGGCTCCAAGATTATGTCGCTGTAGGACGTTTGGTACCCAGCCAGGCTCCAAAGATAATGTGCTGTAGGACGTTGGTAACCCAGCCAGGCTCCCAAGAGATAATGTGCTGTAGGACGTTGGTACCCAGCCAGGCTCCATGACAATGTCCTGTAGGACGTTGTACCCAGCCAGGCTCCAAGACAATGTCCTGTAGGACGTTGGTACCCAGCCAGGCTCCATGACAATGTGCTGTATGGACGTTGGTACCAGCAGCCAGGCTCCAAGACAATGTGCTGTAGGACGTTGGTACCCAGCCAGGCTCCAAGACAATGTCCTGTAGGACGTTGGTACCCAGCAGGCTCCATGACAATGTGCTGTAGGACGTTGGTACCCAGCCAGGCTCCAAGACAATGTGCTGTAGGACGTTGGTACCCAGCCAGGCTCCAAGACAATTGGTGTAGGACGTTGGTACCCAGCCAGGCTCCAAGACAATGTGCTGTGGGACGTTGGTACCCAGCCAGGCTCCAAGACAATGTGCTGTAGGACGTTGGTACCCAGCGCCAGGCTCCAAGACAATGTGCTGTTAGGACGTTGGTACCCAGACAGGCTCCAAGACAATGTGCTGTAGCACGTTGTACCCAGCCAGGCTCCAAGACAAATGTGCTGTAGGACGTTGGTACCCAGCCAGGCTCCAAGACAGATGTGCTGTGGGACGTTGGTACACCAGCCAGGGCTTCCGAAGACAATGTGGTGTAGGTCGCTAGTACCTTATTTCTTACTTAATTTAAATGAGTCTTAACTGAATGATAAGGAGGGTGAAGAGGTTGATTTAATTTAGAAAGACAATGTCATGAGTTTGTGTTATGCCTATTTATCAGCAGCACATTTTTATGTATTTATTTATTTCACCTTTATTTAACCAGGTAGGTCAGTTGAGAACAAGTTCAAGATAAAGCAAAGCAGTGCGACACATACAACACCACGGAGTTACACATGGAATAATCAAACATACAGTCAATAACATAATTTGACCACGCGCCTTGCAGTTGATACCGTTCTATTTAAAGTTTCACTTCATAAAAATAATCTGTTATGGGACAGTTTTTACTGTAACTCTGTTAGTAATCACATGTATTGTAAGAGAAATAACAACATGCTATGTGTTGCAGTAGGCCTTTAGA
Source organism: Salvelinus sp. IW2-2015 (assembly GCF_002910315.2). NCBI lineage: Eukaryota > Metazoa > Chordata > Actinopteri > Salmoniformes > Salmonidae > Salvelinus > Salvelinus sp. IW2-2015. The sequence continues at coordinate 6,305 of NW_019949985.1, read as the reverse complement.
ATGATTCAACACATATCCTTGACTCTATCCAAGTTGATGAATGGGAAACGATGTTAGTCAGCCTGCACAGCCGGCCCATCGAAACTAAACTATACCAAAACTGATTTCACACATAAGAGTTAGRCTTTAGACAAGATTACATTGACAACAATCTGATGGGTGTGTTACGCGTAGCGACACTGGGGAACCCAAGAGCAGACTCAGATGAGGAAACAGGGATGAATGAACCAAAATATTTATTGAGTGCAGATCCAGGGAAGCTCGGAAGATTTGCAGAAAAACCAGATGTGGAGACTGAGGTTGGAGTTGGCTGAGTAGAACAGGTCCTGAGGGGGAATCCAAGGTAGTGGTGGTGAGATGTGGAGACTGAGGTTGGAGTTGGCTGAGTAGAACAGGTCCTGAGGGGGAATCCAAGGTAGTGGTGGTGAGTAAAATCCAGAGCAAGGTAGTTGGGTGGTGAGATGTGGAACGGGAGACAGGAGCTAGAGCCAGAGCGGTAAACTGCAATGAGAGGCAATCAACCTGGGCACAGGGAAACAGGACAGCAGTGCTAGTAATACAGGATCGCTTGGCGTTAATCATAAAAGGACGGTATAAATCAGGAACTGACTGACAGAGATTATGATCTGGCAGAGTGGATAGTGGCAGGACTGAGTATTTGTAGAGTCTTGATTATTGGAACGAGTTGCAGCTGGTAGGACTCCTGCTTTCTCCAGCCACACCTGTCTCCAACCACACAATCACACAGACGGGAGAGGAGAGAGAGAGCAGAGAGGAGGAGGAGAAAGGAGAGTGTAAGGGGAGTACTGCAGGTCAAGAAGACACCGGGATATGTAACAGCAGAGGGTCGTAGTAGGAGCAGATGTGCGAAAGAGGTCAATGTGACAACATCAGGCCCAAAAAGTTGTCAAATTGTTCAGACTCACATGCAGGTAAAACCTTGTGATTCTTATATAGTATCAGAAAGAGCATATTCTGCAGTTTCTATGACACTTACCTTTGTCAAATTACTCTCCAGAGGTGTTAGTCTTTTTTCCAAAATTTCACTTTCTCGAAGAATATCCGTGCCTGTCCATGCATTTAGCACGTCATTGGCAGAATTCCGCCCATGGCAGCAGCGGCCATCCTCGTCATCCTGCTCCAGAAGGACCGTCGCCCCGCTGAGCGGGCTCACTATAGTTGCTACAAGCATCCGTCCGGCCGCTCGGAAATCGGTACAGTGCACACGAAACAAAACCCATGAAAAAACTGTGTGATGCCAGTGAAACCCCGAATTTTTTTTTGTGGGTCTTCCTCAAACATTAAAGCCCCAAAGCTATGTGGCTGACTTGGTGGACCCCAAGCAGAAAGAGAGAAGACTGAAGCTAGTGTGTCTGACTGATGGGAGCCCCAGCAGAAAGAGAAGACTGAAGCTGTGTGCTGACTGTGGACCCTCCCAAGCAGAAAACGAGAGACTGAACGCTGTGTTGCTGACTTGGACCCCAAGCAAGAAACGAAAGACTGAAAGCTGCGCGTGTCCTGACTGTGGACCCCAAGCAGAAGAGAGAAAGGGACTATTTTATCTAGCAGTTATTTATCAAGGCATGATTGTATTTCAGCATTTATATATCGAATAGTTGATCAATAATTTATTAATCAAGCATTTATTTTTCAAGCATTTATTTATCCAGCATTTATTTGTCCAAGATGGCTTATTGTTCCAAGATGGCGTAGCAGTGCAGACGTTGTTTGTCATTCTCCCGTGTAAATTTTGTATTTTTTTGTTGTTGTATGTATTTCATTATATTTTCAATGTCTTTTTCCATTTAAAAAAATTAAATATACCTTCCGGCAACCCGCCTCACCCAATGTGATACGGATCTGCTATTTATAGCCAGAACCTCCATCAGAAGCTAACCAGCTAATTAGCTACTAGCTATTTAGCTATTGTTAGCCACTGCCTTTACCTTCAGCACAGACACCAGCCGCTTTTAGCCTGGATAATACTTTCCAGCCTGCCAGTCTGCACAGCGCGTTATCAACCCTGAGCGGACTGTTTTTCTCCACTACAACACCGGATTCCTGCCCTGGACCATTACTCCTGATCATCGCAGCTAGCTAGCTGCTACCAAGTAGCCCAGCCCCGAAGCTAGCCTTGAGCCTCCCGGCCTGCTCAGTGGACCCTATGATCACTGGGCCACAAAGCTGATGCCTCCCGGACTCTTCACTAACACGACTAGAATCCACTACATCACCGGATTCTTGCCGTAAGCTCTGGACCTTTGCATCAGATCATTGCAGCTAGCTAGCTGCTACTGAGTGGCTATAATGGCTAACGCATTTGTCCCACCATTTAGCCTCGAGCCAGGCGCATCTCCCGGCTAGCAAACTAAATTACTCCAGCTACAATACCTCTTTTGCCAACTGGCCTGGACCCTTTGTCGACACGGAGCCCCGCCGTTCCATCACAACTTCGTCTACCAACGTAATTCCATCCGTCGTGCCCTCCTTTGCCAGACGTCGGAGCAGATGCTTCTACTAGCCCCGGCCTGCTAACCTTTTTTTGAACACCGTGTCTCCCGCTTGCTAGCGTAGTAACGACTACCTAACGGCTTCCCTGTTTCATCTATTGCTGTTCACAGGACTCTATGATCAGATGATGTGCAAGTAGAGATACTGGGCTGCAAAAGAGCAAGAAAATAAATAACAATATGGGGATGAGGTAGTTGGGTGTGCTATTTACAGATGGGCTGTGTACAGGTGCAATGATCGGTAAGCTGCTCTGACAGCTGATGCTTAAAGTTAGTGAGGGAGATATAAGACTCCAGCTTCAGTGATTGGCAGCAGAGAACTGGAAGGCAAGGCAGCCAAAGGGGGAGTTGTCTTTGGGGATGACCAGTGAAATATACCTGCTGGAGCACGTGCTACGGGTGGGTGTTGCTATGGTGACCAATGAGCTGAGATAAGGGGGCGGGCTTTGGCACTAGCAAAGATTTAGATGACCCTCGGAAGGCTAGTGGTGCTCCGTTTTGGCCGGATCAACATATTACTCTCTCTAGGCTCTGCAGGGACCCTAGCTACATACCCTTACGAGGTCCCTTCGACCCAGGTCTCAGTCACGCTGACACCCATGCACTCTGTGCGATGGTGGGAGTCGATACTGGGGCTCTTTGCTGAACAGTGGATGCCACTTGTGATAGTGACTAACCTCAATTTGGCATGAGGCAGTTACGGAGTGTTGGAGCTTGTGATGTCCATGGACATTGCTGAAGCTCAGGATCCGGTTTCGGACTGGTCGCATGTTTTCGCTCGATGGGGTTCACCTTGTTTCTCTCACGATCATGGTAGTGCACACGGCACTGTCCTTTTCAGTATTGCATACCCTAGGAGCGTCCTGCACTTCGAGATTAGATTTTGTCTTGGACTGCTACGCTCATGCGTAGGTCTGGCTCTAGGGTTTACGGCTTAATCGCAGTTGTCCACACTGCTTCTAATTCAGACACCTTCCGCTCCAGTGTGCCTGATGCGTTGCGCTCCGAATGGGCCGGCAGGTGTGGGCGCTCGTATCGCCTTGAAGACATTGCTTTAGTTTTATTGCAGTAAAGGTTGGCCTACGGCCGGAGGAGAGTTGACCTATGGAATTTACGTCCGTGTTGCGTTGAGGTTAGTTACCACACGTGTGTTGCCCAAGCACCGTCTGCCTGCGGTATAGTGAGGTGTCCCGTTCTGGCGCTCCCGGCATTCGAGAATCACCTCTGCTCAGAATAAGGCCGACAGTCATTTGATACCTCCACAGAGCACGAGTCGGACTCACCCGTCCGGGAATTCGGTTACCTTGTGGGCACCGCCATAGGGACTGCCAGACTGTCAGCGTTCACAGCTCCTTATCCGATATACTTGACTACCTAGCAAACTCTACTCACGAAGAGTAGTTGGCTGAACCAGGCGGAGAGCAGTTTCATTTAGAGACCCAGGCTGTTGCAGTTGACCTCGATAGGCTAATACAGCGTCCGAAACAGCTCTTTTGCCACGGACTCCTCGATGACGACGCCGGGTAGTACACAGTCACCTGTCGTCTTTTTTCGATGGCGGTCTATGATAGTCGTTTAGGACCTCTGGCGTAGGCTGAGGCGACCCATTAGACGAGTCTCCGGGAACCAGATTGATAGAAGGATAAGTCGTCTTGGGTCTCTAATTGGCTAGCTTTTAAGAAATCCATTTTTCAAGGGATTTACTTAAAGTAAAATGAACTTACTATAATTAAGGAAATAAGCAAATTAATAATCACAGGAGCGACCACCATAAAACTGAAACTTGGTGAGCTTGTATAACAGCCGTGCTTACCGTAACCAGGTCCATGTTTGGAGGCCCTATATTTAGGGGCATGTCGCGGTACCAGGTACCCCAGAGTCCAATGTGGAGGTTTAAATACCGGGGTCAGTATCCTATCAGCTCTTCGCCCAATGTCTTGCAACTCATATTGCAACGAATGGCTCTGATATTATAACCGGGAGCGTCTTCCCTCCGAGCCACTCCCGTCGGCCTCTGTGTCTGATTAAACGATGACATAACTCGTGAAGTGTAGGATTCCGTATATCTGCGTATACGCAAGTGAACTCACAGGGCATGGAGCATGAACTGTCACTACTTTAGACCGTGCTTTTCCATTCACTTTGACCGGTAACCGACCCAATCTGCATCTTGACCGAGGTCTCAATGTGGAGTTATTAAGGGCGGTACCGTACGAGTCTCAATGTGGAGGGCTATATACGCGCCGGTGTTACAGTAAGAGGTCAATTAGAGGCCCTGTATACGCCGTGTGTGCGCCCACCGGAGGTACCCGGTACAGAGTCAATTGGGCTATTACAGGTGACCATGCGGTACGGGTACAGGTCCAATTGGAGGCCTATATCGAGCGGCTGTCTCACCACTGAGTTACAGGTCCATAATCGTCTACGTTATTTGTCGGGTGTGCCCCAGGTACCGGACAGAGTCAGTGTGGGGGCTATATTTACGGGCATGGTACGGTAAGGTCCCCGCGTTCGTGGAGGCTATTATACAGGGCTGGGCTAGCTCCCGGTACAGCCCGCTATCTCTAATGTTGCGGAAGTCTATAAATCTGGTACGACAGCGCTTAGCTCTTTATTATTACGTTGGCTGTTGTGCTCCCCTGCTATACGTCCACGAGGTTCGCCGACGGTTTCTGGGGCCAGTCGCTCTGACGTACTAACGAGGTCATGTGGGCGCTATTCCGTGTGGTCACCATCTGCCCCTAATTAATCGGCTACACCGGTACAGGCTCAAATGTGGGGCTTATCATACCAGGGGGTACCGAGTGACAGAGTCTCCAATGTTAGGAGGCTTACTACCAGGGTGCCCCTCACTCATCTCCCATCCTCGGCGCCCTAAGTCTTCTTCACCATCGGCTCGCGCGTCTTGCTCTCTACATCTTCCACGCATCGGCTGGCCCGGTCCTGGTACAGAGTCCAATGTGGAGGCTATTAATGGCATCGCCACCCGGCAGCGCGCCTCCGGTCTCTCGCCCTGCGCATTGACCACCCTCTCCGCTGCTGCTCGCGTACAGGTACCCGGTCAGAGTCCAATGTGGGAGGCTATATACAGGCCCGAGAGAGACGATAGGGCAGCGTTACCGGTCACAGAGTCAATGGGGCTCAGGCCTCTATTAACCAGGCTCGCCCGGTACGGCTACAGAGTCAATGTGCGGGTAATCTTGGGGTACGGTACAGAGTCATGTGGAGGGCTTATATTACAGGGTTTACCGCCGGTACGAGTCAATGTGGAAGGCTTTATACAGGGCTAACGAGGGTACGGTACGAGTCCAATTGTGGGAGGCTTATACTAGGGGTGCGGTCCCCGGTACAGAGTCAAATGTGAGGGTTATACCAGGGGTATCTGTCGCCAGCAGCTTCACCGCGGATCTCAACACCTGCAGTCCACGACGCCGCGACGGTACAGAGTCAGGTGGAGGCGTATATTTTTTTTTAAGCGGAGACCCGCAGGTACCGGTACGAGTCAATGTGGAGGGCTACTTTCAGGGCGTCGCTTTAGAACTCTAAGGTACCGGATACAGAGTCATGTGGACTAGCTACAGGGGCGTTCTGTGTTACCTCGGCTCAGATCAATGGGAGGCTAGTGATACGGGATCGGTACGGGTGACAGCAGGTCAATGTGCGAGGCCTATATTCGTCGGGTTCGTGTACGGAAGTCAATGTGGGGTGAGGCCTTTAAGGGCAATGTGCACCATCCCTGTTCGCGTACCCGGTCACAGAGTCAATTTTGCGGGCTATCGTAATAACAGGGCCCCC
>NW_019949984.1:8356-9357 GCF_002910315.2 Salvelinus sp. IW2-2015 | reverse complement strand
TTAACGTAGCAGGAGACTTGTAGTTATAAGGCCACATATGTTGGCTGAACAATTGTACAGGTGTAAGGAAAACAGTTCCTTTGCTGCCATGTTAGGTATTACTTTGGATGTTTTGTTTACTATATAATCTGCGTTTAGATATATTGAATGTCTATCTAAATGATTAAACTAACAAACATATCTGCCTATAGTACAATGTCTCTGGTCTACATGGATATATCCAAGTGAGTCATCTCTCGTGTATACACAACCAACACATTTGTATGTACAAACATATTTTATTTCAAGTGAATAAACATATTTTACTTCAAGTGAATAGACATATTTTATTTCAAGTGAATAGATAAATACAGGTCAGTGGTAAAAAKAATATACAGGTCAGTGGTAAAAAAATAGGTCCTCTATATATCACGAAAAMCACACCAGATGTCATTTCATTAGTCAAGGGACCCTTGTCAACCAACACATAAAAGGTCATGTTTCACCACATGGCCACACATTTAGACTGCTTTAACAAAATGTAATATACCCACATATACAACAAAACATTGCTGTACTTTAAAAGATACTGTACCTCGGTGGTGGTACACCACTCCTCAACAATATCTATATAAGTACCTCCGGAATTACCATCCATCTGAGGGGCATGTGATATGCAATATACCACATGTACAAACAGCATTGCTGTACTTTAAAGGAAACTGTAAACCTCTGTGGTGGTACACACGCGAGTGAGACCAATGTCATTACAACCACTGTTGTGGTAGGAGCTAAACTCCTCAACGATATCTATATAATTACCTTCGGAAGTACCATCTGAGGGGCACGTGAACATGGTATTGGCATTCTTGACATTGAAACTGTAATTTCGATCATCTTTGGCCCTATGCTGGGAGAACTGAGGTGTTACCTTTTCYATCCCTAGGCGTGAAGCCAGGAAAGCTATGACATGGACCAAAGTAGGACCTTCACTAGGTTTACAATCTAACACCACGTTAAGC
>NW_019949984.1:0-1712 GCF_002910315.2 Salvelinus sp. IW2-2015 | reverse complement strand
AGCCACATGCTAGGTTCAATGGTGGGACCCGTACTGAGCTGTAAACCACCTACACAGATAGAATACCATTCGTCTAAACTCTATGCTTGAGGTATTGTTCTTCAGTGTGCTGTCAACCAGTGTGAATAACTTCTGCCCTCTGCTGGCATTGAAGTGACCACATAGTTAAAATAATCTGTTTCTTCAGAACAAAACAGCACCAATGAAACTTGTAGGACCCTAGTGACACATTGAACAATCTTGGCAAGAGTCATCGGGCCCGATCATGTTCGCCGTTTTGGGAAGGGTCCGGGTTCCCACCACGACGTGATCCCAGAAACCAGGTATATGAGGGATGCAGACAGTGGGCATTTGCCAGTGTGGGTGGAAAGTTTAAAGGTTCCTCGGTGTAACACATCACGGACAAAGACTGAATGGTCGCACCCACACAGACAGTCGTCGTGAAAAGGCGCCAGCAGCGTCCTCTTCAACCTCAGGAGGCTGAAGAAATTCGGTTTGTCACAAAAAGCACTCACAAACTTCTACAGATGCAACAATCGCAGAGCTATCCTTTGTCGGGCTGTATCACCGTGTAGCTACGGCAACTGCTCCTCCCACAACGGGTATTAGGCTTCTTCCAGAGTGAAAAGGCCTTAGATGGAGGTCTGCAGAGCGCAAACCACCGGGCGGCAAATACCCCTATCTTGATACCCAGGCGCAGCTAATAGAATTCCATTGTCAACTCTACATTCAGGCACATTGCAAGACATTTCACATGGTTCACCCAAACGTTGGGACCCTGGCTCAGCTGTAGACTGAGGGTTAGGTATAGTGTAGGCTGTCTCCCGTGTCTGAATTTCAGCAGCMGACTCTGTCTCCAGTGTCTGAATTTCAGCAGCAGACTCTGTCTCCTGTGTCTGAATCTCAKCAACGGTGTCTGTCTCCGGTGTCTGAATCTCAGCAACAGTGTCTGGCTCCGGTGTCTGAAGCTCAGCAGCAGACTCTGTCTCCTGTGTCTGAATCTCAGCAACAGTGTCTGGCTCCGGTGTCTGAATTTCAGCAGCAGACTCTGTCTCCGGTGTCTGAATCTCAGCAGCGGTGTCTAGCTCCGGGGTCTGAATATCAGCAGCGGTGTCTGTCTCTGGGGTCTGAGTCTTACCAGTGTCTGTCTCTGGTGTCTGAATCTCAGCAGCAGTGTCTGGTTGCTTGGGCTGGGTCTCAGCAGCAGTGTCTGGTTGCTTGGGCTGGTTCTCAGCAGAGGTAGCCTCGGATGGGGCCGACTCAGGCTCTGTGTCATCTGTTTTGGGGGGATTAGGTAGAGTTTCTACAGCCCCAGAACACACATCATCCTCTGTATACTGATGCTCTGGGTCATTATATACATAGGGGTCTGAAACAGGGTCCCGTTTGAGTCCAGCCACTTTGGTACTTTTTAGTTTGATAGGTACACTATGTTTAATTCGAGAGGATACCKTTTGTATSACATGTTTGGTTACAGAACTGTGACAGTCATCCTTGTCATCATTGTGCTTGTGAATTGAGACGCTGGAGGAACTTGAGCTGCTGGAGCTCCTGGAGCTACTTGAGCTGCTGCTGGAGCTCCTGGAGCTCCTGGAGCTGCTGCTGGAGCTCCTTGAGCTCCTGGAGCTGTCATCGCCGCTATCATCTGCAACTGTTTCTGTTGTTACTTTAGCCCTAGATCCACTGCTACAGTGGTCACTTTCAGCATCGCT
>NW_019949983.1:0-9359 GCF_002910315.2 Salvelinus sp. IW2-2015 | reverse complement strand
ACCTCCTCTCTCTCAATTCAATTTAAATTTAAGGGCTTTATTGGTATGGGAAGCGTATGGTTACATTGCCAAAGCAAGTGAAATAGATAATAAACAAAAGTGAAATAAACAATAGAAAAATKACAGTAAACATTACACTAGAAAGTTCCAAAAGAATCAAGACATGTCAAATGTCATTATGTCTRTATACAGTGTTGTATTGGGGAAGATGCCAGAGCTGGGRAGGATGTTAGAGTTTAAGTATAGCCAATTGGAATTTGTGGTCTGTATATTTTATCATTTCATTTAGGAGACCATCAACACCACAGGCCTTTTTGGGTTGGAGGGTTTGTATTTTTTCCTGTAGTTCATTCTATGTAATTGTAGAATCCAGTGGGTTCTGGTAGTCTTTAATAGTTGATTCTAAGATTTGTATTTGATCATGTATATGTTTTTGCTGTTCGTTCTTTGTTATAGAGCCAAAAMGATTRGAGAAGTGGTTTATCCATACATCTCCGTTTTGGATAGATAACTCTGTGTTGTTTGTTTAGAATTTTCACATTTTCTAAGAAGTGGGTAGGTTCTCTCTCTGTCTCTCTTACCATCTCGCTCTCCCTCCTTTACCATCTATCTCTATCTATCTCTCCTACTCTCTCTCCCTCTGTCTCTCTCTTACCATCTCTCTCTTAACATCTATCTATCTCCCTCTATCTGAACAGAAAGGTACACCACAAACCAGGCTGGTCTGTATCCGTACAACCCTCTCTGCCCACAGTCTTATTTTGTTTGTATTTTTGGCTGCAGGCAGTTGGCTACCAGGCAGGATAATAACATTATAAAAAATGTCCCAATCCTGGAAGAGTATATTGAAAGAATTTGTCAATTGATGAATGGGAACCAAACAGGACTAAACTAGATTAAATTGTATCTGCTCGGTACCCAAGAACTGCTCTGGAGGATCCCGGATAATGAGAGATGTTGGTGACTAAACAAAGTCCATTTTTTAGTCTATGAGCAGTTTGAGATACTCCAGGAAGTTACGTTGCAGGCTAGCTCAGTGCTGCCCTCTCTCATTGAGGACCTCAAGTTGAAGGCCACCCAGGGTACTGCAGGCTACCATTTAGTAAGTCAGTTATCCTTATAAAATATACCAGGACATGCATCTGCTATATTAGAAGCAGTTAGAGGTACCATGAATGCCTTCTAAAAACAATCTTTATTCAGGAAGATTGACCAAAAGATCTGCATTCACTATAATGTGGGGCCTGTTTTCTGTACCGCGGTCAGCCTCCGTGGCTTCAACGAGGGGGCAGTGTTCTCCTTGGGTCAAAAGGAGATCTCCAACTGCCATTCAAGAGCACCATTCGTAGAAGTGGACTTTCGTATCCAGGAACTTAAACTGTGGCATTAGATTGAGCCAAAATGGCTGAAGCAATCCCTCAGAGAGACTGCCTTTCGCTCCAAAATCTGAAGCAATCCTCAGGACTAGCCTTTCGCTCCAAAATGGTGTACCCAAGCAGTTCCGAGGAGGATGCTCGAAGTAGACGTTGACACTAACCACAGATCTAGGATCAGAGTATATTAACTGCAATCTGAACCTTAGCTATGAGGGAGACGAAACAATATCTGACCCCCGTATCTGTGGTTTGGTGGAACGTCACCTCAGCAGCCTAACAGACGTCAGAAAAGGATGTTCAAGCCTGAGAACCTTCTTCTCTTGACCCTTAGAAATCTGTTTTACTTCAACGTTTGAGTCTAATAAGCTCCATCAGAATGTTTTTGAGTTCCACCCTGACCGGATCCATCTGTGAAAGCGAGCCGCTGGCGGCTATCTCCTCCGCCTACACATTAGCCACGCCTCCACGTCCCATTCCCATATCATTCCCAACCCATTACTTCATTAATTGGCTGCACACAAACCTCCTCCGCCCTGCTTCCCAAAGACACGACTCAAGTATATATAAATCTCGTCTTTTTTTCATAATCCGAGCAGAACGTTGTCACTTTTATTGAGTCTTAGCAAATATTTAGGTTTTCTCCCGGAGATGTCAGAGGGGGGGGGGGCTGAGTCTATATTAAGTGAATTGAACTGTGAACCAAAGGGGGGACTGAGTCTATATGAATTGAACTGTGAACCAAAGCGTGAAATAAAAAGAACACTTCAACAGGAGTTTTTTGTATTTGTATTTTTGGGCCTTTTTCCAGGATGCTTAGCTCTCCATTCCAAGGACTGGAGCATTAAAAATGAATGTTTGTGGCGAACGAGCGCCTTAATTAAGAATGGAGGACCTAGGAGGATGGAGGGAGGAAGAAAACAGAAGGAGAAAAAACAAGCTGAAAACAAACGCTGATTAACTGTGAATGAATCACTTTGATGGAAAACGTTTCCTTACGGGGACCGGCAGTAGAAAAAAACTAAAGGCTCGCCGGGAGCAAGAGGTAAATTATTTATATATATATATATTTTTTTTAAATATGTGATTTTTTTCTTAAATATCTTTTTTTAATGTGTGCTAGTGCTAGGCGGAGCAAAAACCCTTCAGACCCACCAGCTTCCCCCCAGAGAGAAGCCTTTTCTACTGTCTGGTACCAATGTTTTTTTACTGAGGTCTGAAGTAGATAATCAGAAGTGCTTCTCTATCGACAGTGGTTGCTAGGGCGGAGAAAAATCTCCTAAACAACCCCTCCACCTGTCAATCATTCCCGGAACTCTCAACACAATTGGCTATCGTCTTCCCCCATTCACCTTAATGGACTTTAACCCGCTGGCTCCGTGTCTGTATCCATCTACCCACCCCTCTGTGGTCGCAACACTTCCTCCTCTCTCTCCCAGGCATCTGTCTCCCAGCCCAGAGATTGAATCAATATGGCTGCATGTGTCAGCGGTATTGCTATATTGAATTTAGGGAGGTTCTTTATTGAAATATTATAATGTGGCTGTATGAATTCCAGCCTCCTGCTCAGCATACAGGGGCGTGGCAGAATGCAGCGTAACGTTTTATGGACCGGCTAATTGGCCCCGGGAAATCTCAGGGTTATGTGGACAATGACTTATGAGGATAGCGAGGACTCTCTGGACTTTACGCCACGTGAGACGTGCGGCGCTAGTGTCCTTTTGTATTGTTGTGTGTGTGTGTGTTGTGTGTGTGTTGTGTGGTGTGTGTGTGTGTGTGTGTGATGTGTTCAGGCGATATATTATATGATTATTTTGTAGTGGTGACGATGATAACAATGATGATGACAGTGAGGATGGTGATCTGGCATTGGTAAGTGACATTACGATGTTGATGATAAGAATGTGGAAGGTGACAAACTTTATCCAGACCCTTAGATAGGACAGACAGAATATTGAGGTATTTCTCTGACAGACAGAGACAGACAGGAATCCAAACATACTCCATTCATCTGAACTGTGTTTTCTCTTTCTTTGTTTCTCTCTCTCTCTGTCTCTACCTCTGTTTCTGCCTCTGCCTCTCCCTCTGCCTCTCTCTGTCTCTGTCTCTCTCTCTGCCTCTGTCTCTCTATCTGTCTCTTCTCTTCTCTCTCTCTCTCTCTCTCCCTGCCTCTCTCTCTCTCTCTGCTTCTCTTGCCTCTGTCTATCTCTGTCTCTCTGTCTCTGTCTCTCCCTCTGTCTCTTGCCTCTCTGCCTCTCTGTCCTCTGCTCTCTTTGTCTATCTCTGCTCTCTCTCTCTCTGCCTCTCTCTCTCTCTGCCTCTGCCTCTCTGCCTCTGCCTCTCTGTTTCTGCCTCTCTCTCTCTCTGTCTCTACCTCTCTCTCCTGCCTCTCTGTTCTCTGCCTCTCTCTCTCTCTCTCTGTCTCTACCTCTTCTCTGCTCTCTTCTCTGCCTCTCTGCCTCTTTCTCTCTCTGCCTCTCTCTGTCTCTGCCTCTCTCTCTTCTCTCTCTCTCTTCTTCTCTCTCTCTCTCTCTCTCTCTCTCTCTCTCTCTCTTCTCTCTCTCCTCTCTCTCTCTCTCTCTCTCTCTCTCTCTGTCTCTCGCCTCTCTTCTCTCCACATTACGTTTCCTCCTCCATGCAGCTCTGTCAATTGTCTATACACCGCGTCCTTCTGAACAATGCTCCGCTGTGACCACTTCTGACTCTTATGGGAATCTCAGTGTCTGTCTGGAGACCAGGAATGGTAACAGGGAGTCAGCTCACATGAGACATTGTAAGCTGTTTAAATACAGGGATCAGTAATGTGATGGGTGCATTGTACCTGTAGATAAGGGATACATAATGGTGATTGTTGTATGTAACCTGTTAGAATACAGGGATCAGTAATGGGTGAATGGGGTTGGCATTGTAACATGTTAGAATACAGGATCAGTAATGGTGATGGGGTGGCATTGACTGTGTTAGATACAGGGATCAGTATAATGGGATGATGGGGTGGCATTGTAACCTGTTAGAATACAGGATCAGTAATGGGTATGGGTGGCATTGTAACATGTTAGAATACAGGATCAGTAATGGGTGATGGGGTGGCATTATAACCTGTTAGAATACAGGATCAGTAATGGGTGATGGGGTGGCATTGTAACCTGTTAGAATACAGGGATCAGTAATGGGTGATGGTGGCATTGTAACCTGTTAGAATACAGGGATCAGTAATGGGTGATGGGGTGGTATTGTAACCTGTTAGAATACAGGGATCAGTAATGGGTGATGGGTGGCATTGTAACTGTTAGAATACAGGGATCATTAATGGGTGATGGGGTGGCATTGTAACCTGTTAGAATACAGGGATCATAATGGGTGATGGGTGGCATTGTAACCTGTTAGAATACAGGGATCAGTAATGGTGATGAAGTGGCATTGTAACCTGTTAGAATACAGGGATCAGTAATGGGTGATGGGGTGGCATTGTAACCTGTTAGAATACAGGATCAGTAATGGGTGATGGGTGGCATTGTAACATTAGATACAGGATCATTAATGGGTGATGGGGTGGATTGTACCTGTTAGAATACAGGGATCAGTAATGGGTGATGGGTGGCATTGTAGCATGTTAGAATACAGGGATCATTAAGGTGATGGGTGGCATTGTAACTGTTAGAATACAGGGATCAGTAATGGGTGATTGGTGGTATTGTAACCTGTTAGATACAGGATCAGTAATGGGTGATGGGGTGGGCATTGTAACCTGTTATAATACAGGGATCAGTAATGGGTGATTGGGTGGTATTGACCTGTTAGAATACAGGGATCAGTAATGGGTGATGTGGTGGTTTTGTAACCTGTTAGAATACAGGGATCATTAATGGGTGATGGGTGCATTGTAACCTGTTAGAATACAGGGATCAGTAATGGGTGATGGGTGGCATTGTAACCTGTTAGAATACAGGGATCATTAATGGGTGATGGGGTGGCATTGTAACCTGTTAGAATACAGGGATCGTAATGGGTGATGGGTGGCATTGTAACATGTTAGAATACAGGGATCAGTAATGGGTGATGGGGTGGTATTGTAACCTGTTAGAATACAGGGATCAGTAATGGGTGATGGGTGGCATTGTAACCTGTTTTAGAATACAGGGATCAGTAATGGGTGATGGGGTGGCATTGTAACCTGTTAGAAATACGGGATCATTAATGGTGATGGGGTGGCATTGTAACCTTTAGAATACAGGTCAGTAATGGGTGATGGGGTGGCATTGTAACCTGTTAGAATACAGGGATCATTAATGGGTGATGGGGTGGTATTGTAACCTGTTAGAATACAGGGATCATAATGGGTGATGGGGCATTGTAACCTGTTAGAATACAGGTTATCAGTAATGGGTGATTGGTGAACTTCCTCCTCCTTCCTTCTACCCCGTATACAATTAGTATAATTAAGAATCATCTCTCTCCCTTTGCTTCTCGCCAACCAAAACACACACACTCTGTTTCTCCCTGTTCCCTACTCCGCCTCTCCTTTCTGCTTGGTTAACTCCTCATTTATCTGGCTCCTCGAGCCACGTCTTTTGACCTTTGAAGACAGAGGCCGCGGAAACATTGGGTAAAAACAATGAACAGAATCATTTGTTAAAGGTTACAACACAAAACCCCATTAGGCACCAGCCGTGGCTCTCTGGGAAACTATTTGTTTGTGGAGCGCCGTCTGGAAAATAACAAGTTAACCGTGTTGGACTAGATGCTTTCTTCTTCTCAAGCTGTGAGTGTGAGCTCGCCGTCATTTACCAGATCAGAATTTGTATTACTAATTCATTGGGAACTTACTTTTAGTAGCATGTACTGTTGTTTGGAATGTCAGAGTGTTTGAGATGAGATGGAGAACAGGACGTGTGTAGATGGAAACCTAAAGAGCCATTTCCTCAGTGTTCAGGGTCTATATGCATGAGAAGGAAAAAGATGATTGAAAAGACATTTGTTTGGTAGTTTTGAGAAAAGGTCTCTGTTTATTTACAGGGTCACCTTAGCTGGTATCTCCCACTGTAGATTGACCCGTCAATTGGTGTGTCTTGTCTATACTCCTATCTCTGTATTAAAAGGTTAAACCCGTAGTTTTATAGGATTATGTTAAACACGGAAAACCTGGGAGCTATTATAAATGTCATTAGACGTTTGTAGACCTTGTCAAGACTACGTGAGAGTTGATCTATGTAAATAAACTGAGTGCAGAACGTTAGGAATGTCTTTCCAGGAACACGGACTGACCAGGTGACTCCAGGTGAAAAGCTATGATCCCTTATTGATGTCACTTGTTAAATCCACTTCAATCATCGTAGATCAGTGGTCACCAACCTTTGAGTCGAGACCACTTTCTGAGTCAAACTGCAAGCCAAGATCCACCGTTCAGTCTTCTTTGAGTCGAGACCACTTTCTGAGTCAAACTGCAAGCCAAGATCCCACCGTTCAGTCTTCTTTGAGGAGTCGAGACCACCTTTCTGAGTCAAACTGCAAGCCAAGATCCACCGCTTCAGGTCTTCCTTCTTCCTTCTGAGTCGAGACCACTTTCTGAGTCAAACTGCAAGCCAAGATCCACCGTTCCGTCAGTCTTCTTTGAGTCGAGACCACTTTCTGAGTCAAACTGCAGCCAAGATCCACCGTTCAGTCTTCTTTGAGTCGAGACCACTTTCTGAGTCAAACTGCAAGCCAAGATCCACCGTTCAGTCTTTCTTTGAGTCGAGACCACTTTCTGAGTCAAACTGCAAGCAAGATCCACCGCTCAGTCTTTTCTTTGAGTCGAGACCACTTTCTGAGTCAAACTGCAAGCCAAGATCCACCGTTCAGTCTTCTTTGAGTCGAGACCAACTTTCTGAGTCAAACTGCAAGCCAAGATCCACCGTTCAGGTTTTTTATTTTGTTTAACGTGACTTAAAAAACACCGTTAGCCTATGCAACATTAACCTATTCAAAACAGTACTGTAGTAATGAGGTTTGTGCAGTAGGCTATAGGCCCAATACATTATCGCTGCATATGGACTTTTCTTGAATTGCTCTGCCCATTGCAATGTTCTTCTCAGATATCATTTTTTAACATTCGAGGTAGGCTATATGATCACACCGGTAGTAGATCAGTTGTTGTATTACTTGTGAGGCAGCAGACATTAAATTAATTCACTTTTTTTTTTCCTCCTCTGACACTGACCAAAAAGGGACACCGTCACCCAGCTCGATGGGTCAGGCTCTCCCCTTCCTGCCTCTGACACTGACACAAAGGGACACTGTCACCCGAGCTGATGGTCAGGTTCTTCCCCTTCCTCCTCTGATACTGACTAAAAAGGGACACCGGTCACCCAGCTGATGGCGAAACTTGAGTCGCAGACTCGCTTATATCTGCCTCATTGGACAAATTCATGTTGTTACTCCTATGAACACGAGGAATGTTACTTTTCCCAATATGGAAAAAAGACCCAAGCCGCTAATAATAACAACACAAGCCTATAGATCCACTTTCCTACTCATTCATTACTGCTGCATGTCTGTGTATCTTTTGCTGCAGTGCTGGTTGTAGTCATTCATTACTGCTGCAGTGCTGGTTGTAGTCATTCATTACTACTGCTGCAGTGCTGGTTGTATATATCATTACTTACTGCTGCAGTGCTGGTTGTAGTCATTCATATGCGCTGCAGTGCTGGTTGTAGTCATTCATTTACTGCTGCAGTGTGGTTGTAGCATTCATTACTGCTGCAGTGCTGGTTGTAGTCATATCATAACATTACTGTTGGCAGAGTGCTGGTTGTAGTCATTCATTACTTGCTGCAGTGCTGGTTGTTAGTTTGTTTTAGTGCTTTTAGGGCGAGTGGAAGTAGGAAGAACGCCACATTTTATGGCGTATAAATGTTGACTTGACAGTGCTGCGGTGAGAACTTAAACATGAACTGACTCATAAAAACAGCAGCTCTTTGATGTATTCGTTGACTCTCAAAGTCATGGTTTTCAAAGTTTAGAGAAGTACTCACAGGTATCAACTTTGCTGTACGATTTTATTTTATTTGCCTGCCTAGTTACGCAGACACGGTAATCTGAGCATACCGAGTTGGTTCAGTGGTAGGCCTATAGTGCAATCTTGATTGCACCCCCCCGTGGCAGGCCGAGTTTTGGGGTACCTTTTTAAAACATATGTAAGGAGCTGAAAATGGAACACTTCAGTTTCCACGCCGTAAGCGCAGGGGGCAACTGAATCCGGTGCGCCTACGCCACAGCTGCTGTGACAAATTTTTTAAAAAATAGGAATGCAAGGCTTTTATCGTTGCGTTTTTACAGAAATGTTTGGTATCGACTAGGAAATGCCTGTTGGAGGATTCGACCAGTTCTAAATCGCGCATCGACCAGTTGGTGACCACGTTATACGATTAGA
The DNA here is from genome assembly GCF_002910315.2 of Salvelinus sp. IW2-2015. NCBI lineage: Eukaryota > Metazoa > Chordata > Actinopteri > Salmoniformes > Salmonidae > Salvelinus > Salvelinus sp. IW2-2015. The sequence goes on along the minus strand of NW_019949983.1, from coordinate 575 downwards.
TGAAGGGGAGGAGACAGGTTAAAGGAAGATTTTTAAGCCTTGAGACAATTGAGACATGGATTGTGTATGTGTGCCATTCAGTGGGAAGACAACATTTAAGTGCTTTTGACCGGGTATTAGTACCTAGGTGCCAGGTTTTGAGTGTGTCAAGAACTGCAACGCTGCTGGGTTTAACACACTCAACAGTTTCCCGTGCGTATTAAAGAATGGTCCATCACCCAAAGGACATCCAGCCAACTTGACACAAACATTACTATGTGAAGCATTGGAGTCAACATGGCCCAGCATCCAGTGGAACGCTTTCGACATACCTTGTAGAGTTCATGCCCCGACGAATCCGGAGCTGTTCTGAGGGGAAAAAGGGGGGTGACTCAATATTATTCTAATGTTTTCTACACTCAGTGTATATGTGTGTTTTTTAGTTTATTGACCTCTTTGGGAACCTATTTACATGTCATCATGAACGTTTGTAGACATTGAAGATATGAACCTAAATGTAAGCTTCCATTTCTATGTAAAGAGGTTTGTAGTTACGGACTGTTTGCTGTAAGTTGTTGTTGCTACAGAGAGGTGAT
>NW_019949982.1:5551-9359 GCF_002910315.2 Salvelinus sp. IW2-2015 | reverse complement strand
GGAAGAGTCTAGGTGGTTCCAAACTTCTTCCATTTAAGAATGATGGAGGCCACTGTGTTCTTGGGGACCTTCAATGCTGCAGAAATGTTTTGGTACCCTTCCCCAGATCTGTGCCTCGACACAATCCTGTCTCGGAGCTCTACGGACAATTCCTTCGACCTCATGGCATGTTTTCTCTGTCATTATGGGGTGCTGTGTGTAGATTGCTGTAGATTTTTATTTATTTAATCCATTTTAGAATAAGGCTGTAACGTAACAAAATGTGGAAAGTCAAGGGGTCTGAATACTTTCCGAAGGCACTGTATATCTATATATTATTTGGTTAGAGTAAAGTACATAGGAAAATATATACACAAATATATAACAGGACAATCCAAATGTGTGTGTGTGAGAAACCCCCCCAAAAAACTACAGAATCTTATTTTTTATTTTAGATAATAAAATAGAAAAGGTGTGTGTGTGTGTGGAATAATATATTTTTTAAAGGTTGTGGTGTGTGTGTGTGTGTGTGTGAAATACATAAACACAAAAATAAAATAAAAAGGGTTGTGTGTGTGGGTGTGCGTGTGTGTTTTCCAGCAGTTGATGTGTCAGAGGATATATTAAGTATGGTATTTCTCTTGTATTGTGTGTGTGGTTGATGCACCCCCACAATACTTAGACTAAGCTCACCAACCATGCCCAACGCAAGAGTACATGTTGTGCTGTTTGTGTTTCAACAAAGAGCATTCTTCAGTAGCAGGAAAGAAAAATTATATAAATAGTAAACAATAAAATTATAACATATGTGACAAGTGTTGACTAAATCTACATGTCATTTTAYTTTATAGAATMAATGTTTTCTGATAAGGTCCAATACATTGGCTTTTGTCTAATCTATGGTGTTTGCACATAAGCTTAAGTCAGTTAGGGCACCTCTGTGGCTGAAGGGTCGATATGTGATTACGGTAGTCTTCCATATAGCATATCTTATGAGGACATAAATGTACACAATGGGAGTTACCTTACTCAATTCAGGTTCAACTTGATCATCTGCCTGGGTCTTGTGTACCGATACGACCATTACAGACGAACGCAGGAGGGGGCGTCCTTATGAACAGCAAAGCATACAGCCTCCTTTGTCCCCGCTTAGCAAAGATATAGACTTTTCCTGTTACTGTTGGCAAACGAAGCTCAAAACAGGAGTTCTGTGACCTACGCTCGTAGGAAGGTCCACGTAGCGGAGGCTATGATAGCAGGACTGCTGTTACACTAGACTGTGGAATATATTCTGAGACTCCCACCAAAGAGCTCAACGAGCTAACACCTCTGTTCACCGCTTCATTAGGAAAATGCATCTCCGCGTTGGTCATCCGTTCACAGTGAGAAGGTTCGATAGCCTTCCCCAATTCAAACAGCCCTCGATTAACAAAGAAGTTACAATGCTAAGATCTAAGGACAGAAGCTACGACACACAGGGTGATTGGAGCAACTCCGAGGCCTACGGCTTAGGAACGTGAACAAAAAGTCTAGGTCAAGCATTCGCAAAGCCATAAACAGGCAAAAGGAATGATATACGGGCCTCCCGAGTGGGCAGTGCCTAAGGCATATGCATCGTAGTGGCTAGCGTGCCACTAGAGATTCTGGTTGAGTCAGGCTCTTGTCGAGCGCCGGCAGACAGAAGACATGGGGCAGCGCAAATTGCCCAGCGTCGTCCGGTGTTGGGAGGGGTTTTGGCCGCGAGGGATGTCATTGTCCATCGCGCACTAGCGACTCTGTGGCAGGCCGGGCCAGTGCATGCTGACACGGTCGCCAGTGTAGATGTTTCCGTCGAACACAGTTAGTTTGGGCTGGTTTTCCGGGTTAGTGGGCATTGTGTCAAGAGCAGTGCGGCTCTTGGTTGGGGTGTTCGAGAGGATTGCAACGCGTCTCGACCTTTTGTTCCGAGTTGTACACGGAGTGCATACGCCATGAGATCAATTGGATACCACTGAAATTGGGAGAAGGGGTATAAATAAGTATGAAGATACCAATTAGACAAAGCTCAATGAAAAAGATTATTCTCCCAACGATTGAGGGAGTGGAAAAGCTCGATTGCTGTTGAGCAGTTAACAAGAATAGGTATTCAGATATGCTTAATTTAAGTTATTATGTAACTTAGTTGGCGAAGCCCGTGGCGCACCAACTTGCATTTGTATTTCGAGCTATAAACCGCGGATCTTCCGCAATTCCTTGTCTTGCGATATCGGTTGAATCCCATCCTTATCCTGGCTCTGGGGCCATAAGAGGTGCACATTTTTGTTTTTACCTTACCACTCAACACCACGTGATTTCAAATCATCAAACTTGATGATGATGATGATGCGATTGGATACTTGTGATGAGATCAATAGTTGGATGATGATATCGGATACTCTGTCTTCCAGTCAGTAAAGGGCTCAGATTGGGTGCACGCTAAAAGCTGCCGAGTATTAATGTCCGAACATTGATTGACTTTGGGTAGGGATTCAAATCTCTCTGAATTTTGTATTGGTTAGAAACTTCTCTAAATTATTTGATGTGATAATGAAGCTAATTCGTATAATGTATTTACATGTTATACGATAAAAGTGGGTGGAGTGTCCATGCTACCTAATTGTACAAACAAGCTTTTCCATGACGTAGACCTGACCCAGGTATCCAGGTGAAAGCCTAATGATTCTTATTCATTAGTAACTGTTAAATCCATTCAACTCGAAGTATAGTGAAGTGGAAGCGCAGGTTAAAGAAAGGATTTCTAAGCTTGGGCAGTGTGAGGCATGGATCGTGTTACGTTGTGGCCAATTCAGAGGGCTGATGAGGGCAAGACAAAGATTTAAGTGCTTTGACAGGGTATGGTGTAGGTGCCAGGCGCACCAGTTTGAGTGTGTCAAGAACTGCATTTTGGATTTTCAGCGCTCAACACCTCATCCAGTTTCTCGTGTGAATAACAATGGTCCACTGCACCAAGGACATCAAGCGAACTTGACAAACTGAGGGAGCATTGGTACCCATGGGCCAACCTGCCTTTGGACCACGGTATCCGCATCCCTTGTAGAGTCCCAAGCCCAACACCAATGAGGCTGGTTACTGGAGCAACGGGCATGCAAACTCAATGTCAGCGCAAGATTGTTCCTAATGTTTTGTACACCTCAGTGGTGTTTATATAATGTTGAGAAACATTCCGTTAAGAGGACTGAACTGGCTGATTTAGCTCGGTTTCAAATTATCCCTCAATGAGAATGCGACTGAACGAGATTTGGGATCACGCTAATTTTTTTTAATTTTCTCATTAAATGCTTTCAATATTTGTATACGAGGTTCCGTCTGGGGCGACACACTGGCATAGCGGTCGTCCGGTTAGGGAGGGTTTGGCCGGTAGGGATATCTTGTCTCAGTATGTCGAAATGTAATAAAATGTATGCACTTCTACAACTGTAATCGTCTGGATAAGAGGCGTCTGCTAAATGAACTAAAATGTAATGTAAAATGTATATCGAATCACATATTATAAGTGGTTGATGTTTATATATGTCTCATGTACATGGTAATTTCTGGATTCGGTTCCTACTAGCGCCCATAGGATATCAAGTCAACCAATTTTACCAACGGGCATTACGCTGGGTTGCTTGCAAGCTGTGGCTCCGAATCATATCAAGTTTATTTGGTGGCGTACCAGTTAGCACGGTGTTATCGTGGTGCAGCGAAATGCTTATGTTACTAGCTCCTAACAATGCATGATGTAACGTAAAACAAATTAATTAAAAAGTTAAAAAAATATAATAATACAAAAGAAACAAGAAATCAAGAA
>NW_019949982.1:0-620 GCF_002910315.2 Salvelinus sp. IW2-2015 | reverse complement strand
ATCCGTGACAGAGCGGGAGAAGTGTCCATCCATGTATACAGTTAAGATAGTTGTTTTCATTTCAAGTTAAAGTGTACTATTACCTAGCTAGCTAAAGTTAGCTGGCTGGCTCACTAGCTAAAGTTACGAATAATATAACTACACAGATCATGCACGTATCTCAGAGCCATTTGTATTGCTAGTTATAGCTAACATTTAACCTGGTTGGTTAGCTACCTGCAGATTCATGCAGGGTAGTAACGTTATGAGTTGGGATTGTGGTTCATGTCTAAACAAAAAAGACTCCACTATGCAAGTAACCATTTTATTACAAATAGAATGTTCATGATGTCACTGTGACAACTGCCGATAGACGTGACTGGTAAATTCGCTCTGGCTATCTACTTTGATTTCAGAGCACTCTCTTCTGTGTGCCAGAGCGCAGAATAACTGACGAATTTACAAACGATCAACATCCATTGAATATGGCCAGTGTCAGTAAACGTTGGCCAAAAAAGCGTAATTAAATTGTTGCCAGCAGCACAGTTGCAGTCACCAATGCTCTGGATAACATAAAAACAGCCTAACCAGCTCTGCTAGGGTGAATAAAATGGTCAGAGTGAGCTGTTCTCTCATTTGTG
>NW_019949981.1:6889-9363 GCF_002910315.2 Salvelinus sp. IW2-2015 | reverse complement strand
GCCACGCTGGCCAGGGACTGGGTGGTGTAGGCTTTGGTCTCCTCCAGAGCTTTCCTCTTGTCCGTAGCCTGGAGAGAGAGAGAGAGCGACAGAGGGAGACGCACAACGTTACACAAATAATATATGCAATTTAGCAGWCGTTTTTATCCAAACGCGACTTACAGTCATGCGGGTATACATTTTAGGTACGGGTGCCCGCCGGGAATCGAACACACTATCCTGGCGTGTCAGGCTCTACCAACTGAGCTACAGATGACCGTGTTAGTCCGGTCAACATTTGACATAAGGCTTATTCTCTAGAACCCTGGTTCAGTCAGGATTAGTCTTAGACACATTACAAGATTCGGTAACACTTTACTTGACACCCAGCATCATAACACGTTAGGACACGGTCATAACCTGTCATAACATGGTCATAACACTGACATGACACATATATTTAGACCTGTTGTGACATATTGTGTTATTTTATTTCAGGTTACCCAAGATTCAGCAAAAACATCAACGTCTCATTGAATTGACATCCATTTTGAAGCTGATTGAGGTGTGTGAGCATTTCACATGATGGCTACAGTTTACTTCCTTATCATGCCTGTGACCTTTTCAAGCCCACTAGAGAGGAAAGACAGGCATCGTGACAGGATACAGCATAGACAGTGGCTTGCGAAAGTATTCACCCCCYTTGGCAGTTTTCCTATTTTGTTGCCTTACAACCTGGAATTAAAATAGATTTTTTTTGGGGGGGGGGGTTTGAACCATTTGATTTACACAACATGCCGACCACTTTGAAGATGCAAAATATGTTTAATTGTGAAACATACAAGAAATAAAACAATAAAACAGAAAACTTGAGCGTGCATAACTATTCACCCCCCCAAAGTCAATACTATGTAGAGCCATCTTTTGCAGAAATTACAGCTGAAAGTCTCTTGGGGTATGATTCCCTTCCACTAGTTGTGAACAGTCTTTAGACATTGTTTCAGGCTTTTATTCTGAAAATGTGGGAGAATGAAAAATTGAATGAGTGGGCCCTGGGATGTCTCAGAGCTGGTTACTGCACGTGACCGAGAGCACGCCTTTCTTGTTTTCTTTTTATATTGACAAAGCTTTTGTCCGGTTGAATATTATGATTATTTAGGCTAAAAACAACCTGAGGATTGATTATAAACATCGTTTGACATGTTTCTACGAACTTTACGGATACTATTTTGAATTTTTGTCTGCCTCTTGTGATCGCATTTGAGCCATTGGAATACTGAACAAAACGCGCCAACAAAATGGAGGTTTTGGATATAAAGAGGGTATTTATCGAACAAAACAAACATTTATTGTGTAACATGGAGTCTTGTGAGTGCAACCATATGAAGATCATCAAAGTAAGTGATTAATTTTATTGCTATTTCTGACTTTCGTGACTAATCTACTTGGCTGGTAACTGTACGTAATGTTTTGTGTGCTGAGTGCTGTCCTCAGATAATCGCATTGGTTTGCTTTCGCCGTAAAGCCTTTTTGAAATCTGACACGGCGGCTGGATTAACAAGAAGTTAAGCTTTATTTGATGTATAACACATATATTTTCAAGAATGTTAAATATTTGAATTTAGTATTTTTGAATTTCGCGCTCTGCAATTTCACTGGATTGTTGGCCAGGTGGGACGGTAGCATCCCACACCCCCTAGAGAGGTTAAAAAAAAAGTTCCTAAATAAGATCTGGTGCAACCAATTACCTTCAGAAGTCACAATTAGTAAATAAAGTCCACCTGTGGACACTTCCAATCTAAGTGTCACATGATTCGTCACATGATCTCAGTATATATACACCTGTTCTGAAAGGCCCAGAGTCTGCACAGAGCTGGGCTTTACAGAAGAGTGGCCAGAAAAAAGACATTGCTTAAAGTAAAAAATAAGCAAACATGTTTGTGTTCGCCAAAAGGCATGTGGGAGACTCCCAAAAATATGGAAGAAGAACTCTGGTCAGATGAGACTAATTGAGCTTTTTGGCCATCAAGGAAAATGCTATATCTGGCGCAAACCCAACACCTCTCATCACCCCGAGAAGACCATCCACACAGTGAAGCATGGTGGTGGCAGCATCATGCTGTGGGATGTTTTTCATCGGCAGGGACTGGGAAACTGGTCAGAATTGAAGGAATGATGGATGGCGCTAAATACGGGGATATTCTTGAGGGAAACCTGTTTCAGTCTCCCAGAGATTTGAGACTGGGACGGAGGTTCACCTTCCAGCAGACAATGACCCTAAGCATACTGCTAGCAACACTCGAGTGGTTAAGGGGAACATTTAAATGTCTTGGAATGTCCTAGTCAAAACCCAGACCTCAATCCAATTGAGTCTGTGGTATGACTTAAAGATTGCTGTACACCCAGCGGAACCCATCCAACTTGAAGGGCTGGAGCAGTTTTTCCTTGAAGAATGGGCAAACATCCAGTGGCTAGATGTGCCAAGCTTATAGAGA
>NW_019949981.1:0-3408 GCF_002910315.2 Salvelinus sp. IW2-2015 | reverse complement strand
CAGCTTTAGACATTGTTTCAGGCTTTTATTCTGAAAAATGTGGGAGAATGACAACATTGAATGAGTGGGCCCTGGGATGTCCTCAGAGCTGGTTACTGCACGTGACCGAGAGCACGCCTTTCTTGTTTTCTTTTTATATTGACAAAGCTTTTGTCCGGTTGAAATATTATCGATTATTTAGGCTAAAAACAACCTGAGGATTGATTATAAACATCGTTTGACATGTTTCTACGAACTTTACGGATACTATTTTGAATTTTTGTCTGCCTCTTGTGATCGCATTTGAGCCATTGGAATACTGAACAAAACGCGCCAACAAAATGGAGGTTTTGGATATAAAGAGGGATTTATCAACAAAACAAACATTTATTGTGTAACATGGAGTCTTGTGAGTGCAACCATATGAAGATCATCAAAGGTAAGTGATTAATTTTATCATTTCTGACTTTCGTGACAATCTACTTGGCTGGTAACTGTACGTAATGTTTTGTGTGCTGAGTGCTGTCCTCAGATAATCGCATTGGTTTGCTTTCGCCGTAAAGCCTTTTTGAAATCTGACACGGCGGCTGGATTAACAAGAAGTTAAGCTTTATTTGATGTATAACACATATATTTTCAAGAATGTTAAATATTTGAATTTAGTATTTTTGAATTTCGCGCTCTGCAATTTCACTGGATGTTGGCCAGGTGGGACGGTAGCATCCCACACCCCCTAGAAGGTTAAAAAAAAAGTTCCTAAATAAGATCTGGTGCAACCAATTACCTTCAGAAGTCACAATTAGTAAAATAAAGTCCACCTGTGGACACTTTCAATCTAAGTGTCACATGATCTGTCACATGATCTCAGGATATATACACCTGTTCTGAAAGCCCCAGAGTCTGCAACAGAGCTGGGCTTTACAGAAGAGTGGCCAGAAAAAAGACATTGCTTAAAGTAAAAAATAAGCAAACATGTTTGGTGTTCGCCAAAAGGCATGTGGGAGACTCCCCAAAAAATGGAAGAAGATACTCTGGTCAGATGAGACTAAAATTGAGCTTTTGCCTCAAAGGAAAATGCTATATCTGGGCAAACCCAACACCTCTCACACCCGAAGAGACCATCCACACAGTGAAGCATGGTGGTGGCAGCATCATGCTGTGGGATGGTTTCATCGGCAGGGACTGGGAAACTGGTCAGAATTGAAGGAATGATGGATGGCGCTAAATACGGGGATATTCTTGAGGGAAACCTGTTTCAGTCTTCCAGAGATTTGAGACTGGGACGGAGGTCACCTTCCAGCAGGACAATGACCCAAGCATTAAAGACTGTTCACAACTAGTGGAAGGGAATGGAAACTGGGTCCTATCCCTTTAAATGGTGGATAGGCTTTCATTGGAAAAACAGCCATTTCAAGGTAATGGCACTTCCTGGATGGACTTTCCTCAGGTTTTCGCCTGCCATTTCAGTTCTGTTATACTCACAGACATTATTTTAACAGTGTTAGAAACTTTGGAGTGTTTTCTATCCAAATCTACTAGTTATATGCACATCCTAGCTTCTGGGCCTGAGTAGCAGGCTGTTTACTTTGGGCACACTTTTCATCCGKAGGTGAAAATAGTGCCCCATACCCTAGTGAGGTTTTAAACCAGTTRTTTTTTTCATTTCACTTCACCAATTTGGACTATTTWGTGTATGTCCATTACATGAAATCCAAATAAAAATCYATTTAAATTACAGGTTGCAATGCAACAAAATAGGAAAAACGCCAAGGGGGTGAATACTTTTGCAAGGCGTGTTTAATCTTAGCTGCATGCATTACACTGCTCACTCATAAAGTCCAAAGGGCACTGCCTGGGGGTTTGATACCTGGCCGCAATATGAGGCGGGAGAACGAGAGAARAGCTCAAACCCTGAAACAGAAAGAAAAGGCTAAGTGAAAACTAGGAGAAAAAGATAGAGGATAAAGTATAAATACCATCTTCTAGACAGCTATCAACACTACGAAGGGAAACATTTTAAAGAGATAAGCTGTGTGTATGATATTCATTCGTCTGGGCATAAGATCAGCTTTGTACAGTCTCACAGCCATAGTGACTAAAGCCTTGTTGCCCTCTGAGCTGAGATCCCCGCTGGTTAACTACCACAGAAGAAGTGGCAGTGTGTTTGACTCTGACTGCTTTTGGAGGGAATCGCAGTAACAGATGTGTTCATGATAACAGCCTCCAGGAATGAAGGGAGAGTTCCTCCAGAGGACAGTGACAGAGCCAGAGGCCATCTGGAGAGGACAGTGACAGAGCCAGAGGCCATCTGGAGAGCGAGAACCAGTAGAGCCAGAGGCCATCTGGAGAGGACAGTGACAGAGCCAGAGGCCATCTGGAGAGGACAGTGACAGAGCCAGAGGCCATCTGGAGAGGACAGGCACACACATACAGTGGCTTTTTCCACAGTTTGTTGTTACAGCCTGAATTTTAAATTGATTMAATAAAAAATGTATTGTCACTGTCCTACACACAATACCCATACCACATAACGTCAAGGTGGAATTATGTTTTTAGAAATGTTTACAAATTAATGAATGATGAAAAGCTGAAATGTCTTGAGTCAATAAGTATTCATCCCCTTTGTTATGGCAAGCCTAAATAAGTTCAGGAGTAAAAATGTGCTTAACAAGTTACATAATAAGTTAGATGGACTCTGTGTGCAATAAAAGTGATTAACAATTAACTATTTACATTTATTTATTTGTTGCACTAATGTGGTGATGTGGTTGGAAGCCCAAGAGCTGATAAGGGCTGATATGAAAACCACACAAAAGAAACAATATACAATAATATAAATAAGAAAATAGACATACCATATGTGAAAGCCGAGGTGTTGTCATTACACATGAATAATCCATCAACCATTACTATTCACATTCACCTTCCTCTGTCAAAAAACCAAAAAGTATTCTGCTCCAACATTCCTGGGAGACATTGAGTATGCAGACAGTGTAGGCGCTGGGGACTCTTTTATGAAATCATCAAATATGCTGTAAAGAAACAGCAATCCGATAGCATTTCAAGGAAATTACATTTCATGTAGAGAGCTAGCTTTTATGTGCAGTTATATGCCTGCATGGAGGACTGCATCAAAGAGGTTATAAAATATAGCTGCTATATCTCGTAGCTGTAAGGTCGACCGCAACATAAAATTAACCTGTAAGGTAGACCATAACATRAAATTAACCTGTAAGGTAGACCATAACATAAAATTTACCTTTAGGGTAGACCGTAACATAAAATTATCCTTTAGGGTAGACCATAACATAAAATTGACCTTTAGGGTAGACCGTAACATAAAATTAACCTTTAGGGTAGACCATAACATAAAATTAACCTTTAGGGTAGACCGTAACATAAAATTAACCTTTAGGGTAGACCATAACA
>NW_019949980.1:4024-9365 GCF_002910315.2 Salvelinus sp. IW2-2015 | reverse complement strand
TTACATAAGTATTCAGACGCTTTACTCAGTACTTTGTTGAAACACCTTTGGCAGCGATTACAGCCTTGTAAGGTCTTCTTGGGTAGGACGCTACAKGCTTAGCACACCTGTATCTGGGGAGTTTTCTCACATTCTTCTCTGCAGATCCTCTCAACATAAGTACTGACGCTGGAGAAGAGAAGCAGGTACGGGGATGTGAACATTTAATGTGGAACAGATATCGGACAGGAACAGCGTCAGAACCAGGTAACAAAATGACAAACGAACATTGATCCTGAAGCGGGGAACAGAGCTAGAGAACAGACAGATGTAGGGGAGGAAATAAAAACAGGTGATTGAGTCCAGGTGAGTGCAAGGAATTGCTGACGAGGGGAGCAGGTGTGCGTAATGATGGTGGCAGGAGTGCATAATGCTGGGGAGACTGGTGCCTTCGAGCGCCAGGGAGGGAGAGCGGGAGCAGGCGTGACACTCAAGCTCTGTCAGGTTGGATGGGGCTAGTCGCTGCACAGCTATTTTTAGGTCTCTCCAGAGATGTTTGATTGGGTTCAAGTCCGGGCTCTGGCTGGGCCACTTAAGGACATTCAGAGACTTGTCCTGAAGCCACTCCTCGTTGTCTTGGCTGTGTGTTTGGGGTCTTTGTCCTGTTGGAAGGTGAACTTTCACCCCCTGTCTGAGGTCCTGAGCACTCTGGAGCAGGTTTTCATGAAAAATCTCTATGTACTTTGCTCTGTTCATCTCTCCCAGTCCCTGCTGCTGAAAAACATCCCCACATGATGCTGCCACTGCCATGCTTCACTGTAGGGATAGTGCCAGGTTTCCTCCAGACGTGACAGTTGGCATTCAGGCCAAAGAATTCCATCTTGGTTTCATTTAACCAACTAATCTTTTTTCTCACGGTCTGAGAGTGTTTTAGGTGCCTTATGGCAAACTCCAAGTGGGCTGTCATGTGCCTTTTACTGAGGCCTGATTGCTGGAGTGCTGCAGATATCTGGAAGGTTCTCCCATTTTGACAGAGGAACTCTAGAGCTCTGTCATAGTGACCATCGGGTTCTTGGTCACCTCCCTGACCAAGGCGCTTCTCCCCTGATTGCTCAGTTTGGCCGATGGTTCCAAACTTCTTCCATTGAAGAATGATGGAGGCCACTGTGTTCTTGGTGACCATCAATGCTGAATTTTTTTTTAGGTACCCTTCCCCAGATCTGTGCCTCGACACAATCCTTTCTCGGAGCTCTACGCATAATTCCTTCGACCTCACGGCTTGGTTTTTGCTCTGGTGTGTGCTTTTCCAAATCATGTCCAATCAATTAAATTTCCCAAAGGTGGACTCCAATCAAGTTGTAGAAACATCTCAAGGATAATCTATGGAAACAGGATGCACCTGAGCTCAATTTCGAGTCTCATAGCAAAGGGTTTGAATACGTATGTAAATAATTTATTTCTGTAAAAAAAAGCAAGAAAATTGAAAAACCTTTTCGCCTTGTCATTATGGGGTATTGTGTGTAGATTGATGGAGAAAAACACTCTAAACACACACCCAAGACAACACAGGAGTGGCTTCGTGACAAGTCCCTGAATGTCCTTGAGTGGCTTCCTTCTTTTCACTCTGTCATTTAGGTTAGTATTATGGAGTAACTACAATGTTGTTGATCCATCCTCAGTTTCGTCTATCACAGCCATTCAACTCTGGAACTGTTTTAAAGTCACCATTGGCTTTACATTTATCCCATTTAAAATTCAAGGTGTGTGAATACTTTCTGAAGGCATTGTATGTGAGCTTAGTTCAACTGTCATACCCCATCAGAACCCAAAATATAAGCTTGTTTTACTCCGTCTTTAAACAAATTAAATGCAAACAGCCTAAAAATATGGTTAAAACTATAATTTTGATATCATGGATAATCAGTACTTGCATCCATAGCAACTAACTGTGGCAGGGAGTACACTTTTAATGTTTCAATGAAGGATTGCCGCTTCCAACACCTTTAATAGAGTAATAGTGTTATTATATGGTAATAGTGTTATTTTATGGTGTAACAATAATGATTGTACGAACTTGAACCCAGGTGCAGAGAAACACAGCAAGCAGAGGTAAGGATAAATCCAGATCTTTTACTTAGAGTCTTGACAGAAACAAGGCAACCGCAAAAGAGCACACTAATAAAACATGAGACCTAAGCACAGATACAGGCCAACTGAGGAACCTAAATAATATGGCAACCAAGTGAACAGAGAAGTTAATTAAACACAGGTGAATCTAATAAGTAATAATAAGGGTAACCTGGAAACTAGAAAACAAGGTAAGAGTGCCCACCAACGGTAACCTATGGAAACAACAAACAAATAAAATAGAAACTGTGACAATATGGTGCAATCCTCTTGGGAGTGAGTTACTTTTGTTCCATTAATATCAAGAAAAACTTCTGAAGTCGAGAACAAAATTCTTGGTATTGCAAACAAAAATAATGATATTGAAAGCTAAAAAACATAAACCCTAAAGTTTTGATAGCAAAACAAAATATTGCAACAAAATAATTTGTAAATGTAGTTAGGTTTCCATCCAATATGCAGAGCTGGTTGGCACTATACAATCACTACGCAAGCCGCAAATTATGCAAGGGCCCCGCATCCCCCTCGTGTCAAATCAGGTGTCAATGTTTATAACTTAGATGAGAGCATGAAATGGAACTATCCTTCTGGTCACGAAAAGAGAAAAAAAAACATGAGAGTGAATTGCAGGAACAGCATTCAGGTAAACTTGTGTTCTCTCCTCTCCAAGTTTGATGTCAGCAAATAACAGTAACGTTAAGTTGATTTGCTAGCTTGCAGTGCATCTCTCTCTAGTCTGTCTGTCTTGCTAACCCAGCTGGGCAGTGCATCTCTTGGTCTGTCTGTGTCTTGCTTGCTTGCCAGCCACTTCCAGGGCTGTGTTCTGTGACTTTGTGTCTGACAAAAGTGAGAGTGAAATACAACTATTTATTATGTTTGATAAACGCCAATGGGCAACGGTGTTTATAAACTGCAGCTCGGAAAAGATAACTGGGTCGCGTGTAAACATATGTTCATATGAGCGTGAAAGAAATTAAACTCTCTTTCAGCAGCAACCTCTGTGGGGACCAGTCTAGACAAAATATGGGCGTGATGGCACTCCTCATCATTTTAAAACAAGACAATGATTATCTAAACTCAGCAAAAAAAGAAACGTCCTCTCACTGTCAACTGCATTTATTTTCAGCAAACTTAACATAACAAGATTCAACAACTGAACAAGTTCCACAGACATGTGACTAACAGAAATGGACTAATGTGTCCCTGAACAAAGGGGGGGGTCAAAATCAAAAGTAACAGTCAGTATCTGGTGTGAACACCAGCTGCATTAAGTATTGCAGTGCATCTCCTCCTCATGGACTGCACCATATTTGCCAGTTCTTGCTGTGAGATGTTACCCCACTCTTCTACCAAGGCACCTGCACGTTCCCGGACATTTCTGGGGGGAATGGCCCTAGCCCTAACCCTCCGATCCAACAGGTCCCAGACGTGCTCAATGGGATTGAGATCCGGGCTCTTCGCTGGCCATGGCAGAACACTGACATTCATGTCTTGCAGGAAATCACGCACAGAAAGAGCAATATGGCTGGTGGCATTGTCATGCTGGAGGGTCATGTCAGAATGAGCCTGCGGGAAGTGTACCACATAAGGGAGGAGGATGTCTTCCCTGTAACGCACAGCGTTGAGATTGACTGCAATGACAACAAGCTCAGTCCAATGATGCTGTGACACACCGTCCCAGACCATGACGGACCCTCCACCTCTAAATCGATCCCGCTCCAGAGTACAGGCCTCGGTGTAACGCTCATTCCTTCGACGATAAACGAGAATCCGACCATCACCCCTGGTGAGACAAAACCGCGACTCGTTAGTGAAGAGCACTTTTTGCCAGTCCGGTCTGGTCCAGCGACGGTGGGTTTGTGCCCATAGGTGACGTTGTTGCCGGTGATGTCTGGTGAGGACCTGCCTACAACAGGCCTACAAGCCCTCAGTCCAGCCTCTCTCAGCCTATTGTGGAAAGTCTGAGCACTGATGGAGGGATTGTGCATTCCTGGTGTAACTCGGGCAGTTGTTGTTGCCATCCTGTACCTGTCCCGCAGGTGTGATGTTCGGATGTACCGATACTGTGCAGGTGTTGTTACACATGGTCTGCCACTGCGAGAACAATCAGCTGTCAGTCCTGTCTCCTTGTAGCGCTGTCTTAGGAGTCTCACAGTACGGACATTGCAATTTATTGCCCTGGCCACATCTGCATCTGCATGCCTCCTTGCAGCATGGCTAAGGCACATTAACGCAGATGAGCAGGGACCCTGGGCATCTTTCTTTGGTGTTTTTCAGAGTCAGTAGAAAGGCCTCTTTAGTGTCCTAAGTTTTCATAACTACCGTCTGTAAGCTGTTAGTGTCTTAACGACCGTTCCACAGGTGCATGTTCATTAATTGTTTATGGTTCATTGATCAAGCATGGGAAACAGTGTTTAACTTCTTATGGGCAGGCAGGACGATAGCGTCCCACCTGGCCAACATCCGGTGAAATTGGAGAGCGCGAAATTGAAATGACAGAAATATAATTATTTAACATACATGAAAATACAAGTATTATACAGCAAAATAAAGCTTAACTTCTTGTTAATCCAGCCGCTGTGTCAGATTTCAAAAAGGCTTTACGGCGAAAGCACACCATGCGATTATCTGAGGACAGCGCCCCGCATACAAAAGCATGAAAAACATTTTCAACCAGGCAGGTGCGACACGAAAGTCAGAAATAGCGATATAATAAATGCCTTACCTTTGAAGATCTTCTTCTGTTGGCACTCCAAAAGATCCCAGCTACATCACCAATGGTCCTTTTGTTTGATAAGGTCCTTCTTTATATCTATAAAAACTCAGTTTGGCTGGCGCACTTCATTCAATTATCCACCGGTTTCCCTCCTTCAAAATGCATACAAAATGAATCTCAAACGTTTCCAATAAACGTATCCAAACAAGTCAAACAACGTTTATAATCAAACCTCAGCTACCCTAATACGTAAATAAACACTCCAATTTAAGACGGAGAATAGTATGTTCATTAACGGAGATAAATAACAAAGGACGCGATTTCATCAACGCGCATGGAAACACTACAGCCAAAATGGGAGCCACTTAGAAAAACTACAACTTCTAGCTCATTTTTCCAAAAAACAGCCTGAAACTCTTTCTAAAGACTGTTGACATTTAGTGGAAGCCCTAGGAACTGCAATCTGGGAGGACTTCGCCTCATAATAAACATGAAAGCCATTGGAAACAGTGGTAGGCT
>NW_019949980.1:0-904 GCF_002910315.2 Salvelinus sp. IW2-2015 | reverse complement strand
GAGGCTCCTGATGAACCAGTGACTGATGCACTGAAAAACCTTGAAGTCAACTACTTCAACATTGTGGTCGACTCTGCTGTGACATCCATGGATGAGAGATTTGAAACACTCAACCAGGTGAAAACCAAATATGGAGTGSTGTTGAACTTTAGCATTGCCTCTCAGATGTCCATTGAATCTTTAAAGGCTCACTGCATGGAAGTTGAAAACACTAACCTTCAGAGATGACTGTGACATCAGTGGAATGGATCTGGCACACGAGATTCAGAATTTACCTGATCTGCCATCAGATAAGATGACTGCCATTGAGCTGCTTTRSTTTCTCTGTGAGAAAAACCGAGAGGAACTCTATCCTAACCGATGGATAGCACTAAGAATTGCAGTCACCATACCAGTAACAGTAGCATCGGTAGAGAGGAGCTTTTKAAAATMAAAGCTCATCAAAAGCTACCTGAGGTCTTTCATGTCACAGGAACGTTTGAGCCTTCTGGCCATCATGAGCATAAATCATGACGTGTGGAAACGCATGTCCTATGATGACATCATTGATGATTTTGCCTCAAAAAAGTGCAGAAGATGAATATTTTCATGGTATGATTTTAATTCAAACATTCAAATGTTTATACACAATGTTTATACACATTTATACACAGTAACATTTAAGATTGTATGCAGAAGAGCATTTGTGTAAATGACTGCTTAACTATGTGACATACTTTCTCAATTTCTTCCAGACAGTCCAGATAGACTGGTGACCATGCTGATGCTGAAAATGCCCAGGCTGTAGAGGGAACCAAAGTTAATCACACAGCTGTATAGGTTTTATTGTACCATTATGAGACATATAGCTGCAGGCATAGCCTAAAGGCTTATGCTTACATTATATAGCCAAAGCTAATCACAT
>NW_019949979.1:22056-27032 GCF_002910315.2 Salvelinus sp. IW2-2015 | reverse complement strand
GCCAGCCCGCCAGAGCCAACCAGCCAGTCCAACTGCCCATGACAGAGTACTAGCACTGAGGATTTCTAATTCTTCTATTCTTTAGATGTTTGATTTGACATTTTGCCTCCTTTGTTTCCATCTCCAAGACCACAGCATTGATTAACGCTCAGGATCACTTTCATTTAACGCTTAACGTGTGTGTTTGGCAGTGAGACTATATGGAGAAGACATGGTGCCTTGTCCAGAGTGTATGTGATACAATTAGTCCAGGCTGTGACCTCTACTGTGTCCTTTACTGTGACCTCTACTGTGACCTCTACTGTGACCTCTACTGTGACCTCTACTGTGAACTCTAATTATAACAATGCATGGAGTCCAATGATTTTGGTGCGAATTCAAGTTTTCAATTTATTGTCAAGTTTTACTTTTTTTGTAATTTTTTTATGGATTTAAATATATATTTTCTTATTGTTTCAGCTATTTTCTTTGTATTTTGTTTTCTAAATAATGTGTTTTCTAATAATTCTAAGATATGTGCCATATCTGCATAAATACACAGGGTCTATTTACATGTATGAATAAATTAACATAAAGGGGAGGAACCAGGCTGCAACCACCAACCACTGTCTGTCTACCATACCCGACTCACCTGCACTGTCTAGACTGCCTCATTAATTATTGTTGTTGTCACGTTCTCTTGTATAATTCGATGTGTGTCAATAGCAGGATACCCTCAGATTAATAATCTACACACGCTTGGCTCTAGATTACACCCATCTAAACACACTTTACATTGTTTGCGAGATCAGACATAATATCACTTTCATTCGAGTGTTCATTTTCTGGAAATTGCTTTCATTTCAGCACATCTAATTTGTAAACATTTCAACTGTATTTAAATTTAAAAAATAAAACCCACCATAAAAAAGTTATCTTTCTTCTCTTTCTTGTGACGATAAGCGTCGAGACGATGCGTTAAATCCCAGACTGAGCTTTAATGTTGTTACAGATTCAACGGTAAGACAATGTATTCCATTGAGCCCATTTCAGCCATTACCGGGGTGAGTTTGACAGGTCGTTACAAACATTTCCGCGGTTGACGACGGGCACAAGTATAAAAGAGTAGCGGGAGAAAAATGAAAACCTGTGACCTGTGACCTATGACCTGTGACCTATGACCTGTGACCTATGACCTGTGACCTATGACCTCTACTCCTGTCTGTGTGTGTGAGAGTAGGAACCCATGGAGAACAAGGAACGGAAGGGAGGAAGGAAGAGGGAGGAGGAGAGAGGAGGAGAGAGGGGGAGGAGAGAGGGAGGAGGAAGAGGGAGGAGGAGAGAGGGAGGAGGAGAGAGGGAGGAGAGAGGGGGACACGCTAGTCTGAAGCAACAGCAGCAGGCCGTTCCCATAGACATCCTCCCTCTCTCCCTCACACCACGGAAGGGTAGAGATGAACATAGACGAGAAGAGCTTCCTCATGATGGGTAATGAGGATGGGCTTTTGAACGAGCAGAGTGGGCATTTCCCAGGACGTCCTGGTAAGGATACCCCCCCCCCCCCAGTCTGATCCATCCAGCGCCTGCTAAAGGGAACAGAGTACACTTCCTGTCTCTTGTCGTAATGGGGAGATCCAGTATATTGTCCACAAAAATTCTGCTTTTCTTTTCTCTCAGTCCTTTCTAGCACTTGGAGACAAGGAGCTGATGGTGTCAATCTCTTACAGTTTGCTTTGCAGTGGAATAAACTACATGTGTAACTAATTGGCATGAAGTTGGCATTAGTCGTTTTGCTGACAACTGCATAGAAAGAGACTTCAAAGGTATTCATTTGTTGCCTCATTTGGTGTTGTCACTTTGCCCATATCTGTGTGTTTCGTCTGTGTGTGTGAGAGTCTGTTCGTCTGTGTATCTGTCTTTGTGTCTGAGTGATATTTGTATCCTGATTGTTGTTTATGTCTGACGTGTTTGTTTCCTGTTTTTGTTTTTAATGAGTGTCTGTGCGTATTTTTTAATAACATAATATCTGCCTCTGTTGATATACATCTGTTTCTAATCCTGGTATTACCAGTGGATTCTACTGGTATTAAGTGGAGGGGCTGGGAATGATGAGTGATTTGAGCCCATCAGTGTTTCAGCTTCGGTGTTCCGTGTTGTGTTCTGTGCAGACAGGTTCGTGTCGAGTGTTCTGTGCAGACAGGCAGACAGGTTCTGTGTCGAGTGTTCTGTGCAGACAGGCAGACAGGTTCCGTGTCGAGTGTTCTGTGCAGACAGGCAGACAGGTTCCGTGTTGTGTTCTGTGCAGACAGGCAGACAGGTTTCCGTGTTGTGTTTGTGCGAAGCAGACAGGTTCCGTGTTGTGTTCTGTGCAGACAGGCAGACAGGTTCCGTGATGAGTGTTCTGTGCAGACAGGCAGACAGGTTCCGTGTTGTGTTCTGTGCAGAAGGCAGACAGGTTCCGTGTTGTGTTCTGTGCAGACAGGCAGACAGGTTTTCGTGATGAGTGTTCTGTGCAGACAGGCAGACAGGTTCCGTGTTGTGTTCTGTGCAGACAGGTTCCGTGTTCGAGTTGTTCTGCTGCAGACAGGCAGACGGTTCGTGTCGAGTGTTCTGCGCAGACAGGCAGACAGGTTCCGTGTTGTGTTCTGTGCAGACAGGCAGACAGGTTCCGTGTTGTGTTTCTGTGCAGACAGGCAGACAGGTTCCGTGATGAGTGTTCTGTGCAGACAGGCAGACAGGTTCCGTGTTGTGTTCTGTGCAGACAGGTTCCGTGTCGAGTGTTCTGCGCAGACAGCAGACAGGTTCCGTGTCGATGTTTCTGCGCAGACAGGCAGACAGGTTCCGTGTTGTGTTCTGTGCAGACAGGCAGACAGGTTCATGTGAGTGTTCTGTGCAGACAGGCAGACAGGTTCCGTGTCGAGTGTTCTGTGCAGACAGGCAGACAGGTTCCGTGATGAGTGTTCTGCGCAGACAGGCAGCCAGGTTCCGTGTCGAGTGTTCTGCGCAGACAGGCAGACAGGTTCCGTGTCGAGTGTTCTGCGCAGACGGAGACAGGTTCCGTGTTGTGTTTAGGCAGACAGGCAGACAGGTTCGTGATGAGTGTTCTGCACAGACAGGCAGGACAGGCATTTTAGGTCAGCTCTAATTGATGACCTGTGTCCTTTGTTAATGCCAGCGGGTGAGAGTGGCGCGGGAGGCCTGTCTGTGTGTGGTGTGTTGTTGTGTCTGTGTGTGGTTGTGTGTGTGTGTTGTGTGTGTGTTGTGTGTGGTGTGTGTTGTGGTGTGTGTTGTGTGTGGTGTGTGTGTGTGTGGTGTGTGTGTGGTGTGTGGTGTGTGTGTGTGTGTGTGTGTGTGTGTGTGTGTGTGTGTGTGTGTGGTGTGTGTGGATAGAGAAACATAGAGAGAGACAGAGAGCTGATTTGAATCACCCGTCCCTGTCCTCCCTCCTCCACCCATCAACCCTCCACCTACCCTCCTCTTCCGCCCCACCCCTCAACCCCTCCCTCCTCTTCCTCGCCCCACCCTCAACCATACCCTCCTCTTCCGCCCCCACCCTCAACCCTCCACCCTACCTCCTCTTCCACCCCTACCTTCCACCCTACCCTCCTCTCCACCCCACCCTTCAACCCTACCCTCCTCTTCCACCCCCCCTCAACCTCCACCCTACCCTCCTCTTCCACCCCCACCTCTCCACCTACCCCCTCTCTTCCACCCACCCTCAACCCTACCCCCTCTTCGCACCCCACCCATCAACTCTCCACCTACCCTCCTCTTCCGCCACACCCTCAACCCTCCCTCCTCTTCCGCCCACCCATACCCTCACCCTACCTCCCTTCCGCCCACCCCTCAACCCCCACCTACCCTCCTCTTCCACCCCACCCTCAACCTCCACCTACCCCCTCTTCCCCCCACCTCTCTACCTACCTCCTCTTCCACCCCACCCCTCACCCTACCCTCCTCTTCCACCCACCCTCACCCCCACCTCCCTCCTCTTCTGCCCACCTCACCCTCCACCTACCCTCCTCTTCCGCCACTCCCTCACCCTCCACCCTACCCTCGCTATTCCACCCCCTTCCACCCTACCCTCCTCTTCGCCCCACCCCTACCCCTCCACCCTACCTCCTCTTCCGCCCACCCCTCAACCCTCCACCTACCCTCCTCTTCTGCCCCCACTGTGTGTTTTTAGGGTTTGATGAGGAACGAGTAGGGGACAGTGAGAGCGTTGAGAAGAGAGAGAGAGAGAGAGAGAAGAGGAGAGAGAGAGAGAGAGAGAGAGAGAGAGAGAGAGAGAGAGAGAGCAGAGAGAGAGAGAGAGAGAGAGAGAAGAGAGAGAGAGAGAGAGAGAGAGAGAGAGACAGAGAGGAGAGACGGTGGGAGGGTGAGGGAGTTGCTAAAGAGGAGTCTACACACTGCCCAAACCGAACACGTCGCGCGTTGCAAAATACATTTACATGTTATTCAATCATTGCACCCACACTGCTCGCGAGAAGTTGCTTCTATTTGTGACGCAGAACGCGATTGCAAGTCCTGCCTCTCCCATCTCCTCATTGGCTTTTAGAAGCACATACCCACGTGCCATTTCCTCATTGGTTATAACCACGTGGGTGATTGAAGATGAACTGAGTTTGGTTGTGGTAATACTCCTAATTATGAAAGTTTAGTGCCAATCGCCATATAAAGTCCAAAGAAGAAAAGCCTGGAAGGAGGAGAGGTGACTATAAACAATTTGGTTGACCGTTTTATGTCTGGATTAATTGTCAGAGTAGAGGACCTTGTGCATTTCAGGTAAATAACAACCCAACATTTATATCCAGGACAAATTAGCTAGCAACAGCAAGCTAGAAGCTACATTGCCAATAAATGTTTAAATGCTTTGTTTGTTTTGATATTTTTAACCTGCGTGTGGTGATACGCGTTTGGTGGTGGGGGGGACAAAATAGTTTGTGCACGTGGCGCACGCGGACGCACGTCCGGTTAGGGGGGGGGGGGGGGTGGGT
>NW_019949979.1:17666-21040 GCF_002910315.2 Salvelinus sp. IW2-2015 | reverse complement strand
TCAAGGAAACATATGTAGTTGTTTATACATGTATCCTAACCACTTATCCTTTCTGAGGTCTGAAAGCAGTGCTTTAAAGACCTTTCATGTCAACCAGGTGTGTGTTGTGGTCTCTTGCAGCTGGTAGCCCTATGTGTGTGACGTGTTGTGTCTTGTGTGTGTAAAAATGCTGTTGTCCACTCACCGTGACCAAGATGCCCCAAAAGCATGTGTGTTTTTTTGAACCTAACGTGTGTCGTAGTCTAGCCACAGCCAAAACTGATAGTGTGTATGTGTGTGTGTGTGTGTGTGTGTGTGTGTGTGTGTGTGGTGGTGTTGTGTGTGTGTGTGTGGTGTGTGTGTTGTGTGTGTGGTGTGTGTTGTGTGGTGTGTTTGTGTGTGTGTGTGTTGTGTGGTGCGTGCGTGCGTGCGTGTCGTGCGCGTGCGTGGCGTGGGTGCGTGTGGCAATGAGCAGAACCTGGCACAGAGAGCATGGAAAGGAAGTCTTTACGTACTAACCAGAAGTGAGTGATTGAGCTGTGATGGGAACTTTCCCATGTGGATGTCCACAAAACTTCTGCTTTTCTTTTCTCTCAGTCCTTTCTAGCACTTGGAGAACAAGGAGCTGGATGGTGTCAATCTCTTACAGTTTGCTTTGCAGTGGAATAAACTACATGTGTAACTAATTGCATGAAGTTGGCATTAGTCGTTTTGCTGACAACTGCATAGAAAGAGACTTCAAAGGTATTCATTTAGTTGCCTCATTTGGTGTTGTCACTTTGCCCATATCTGTGTTTCGTCTGTGTGTGTGAGAGTCTGTCTGTCTGTGTATCTGTCTTTGTGTCTGAGTGATATTTGTATCTGATGTTTGTTTATGTCTGACGTGTTTGTTTCCTGTTTTTGTTTTTAATGAGTGTCTGTGCGTATTTTTTAATAACATAATATCTGCCTCTGTTGATATACATCGTTTTCTAATCCTGGTATTACCAGTGGATTCTACTGGTATTAAGTGGAGGGGCTGGGAATGATGAGTGATTTGAGCCCATCAGTGTTTCAGCTTCGGTGTTCCGTGTTGTGTTCTGTGCAGACAGGTTCCGTGTTTGTGTTCTGTGGCAGACAGGTTCCGTGTTGTGTTTCTGTGCAGACAGGCAGACAGGTTCCGTGTTGTTGTCTGTGCAGACAGGCAGACAGGTTCCGTGTGTGTTTCTGTGCAGACAGGCAGACAGGTTCCGTGTTGTGTTCTGTGCAGGACAGGTTCGTGTTTGTTCTGTGCAGAACAGGTTCCGTGTTGTGTTCTGTGCACAGACAGGTTCCGTGTTGTGTTCTGTGCAGGACATGTTCCGTGTTGTGTTCTGTGCAGGACAGGTTCCGTGTCTGTGGGTCTGTGCAGACAGGATTCCGTGTTGTGTTCTGTGCAGACAGGCAGACAGGTTCCGTGTTGTGTTCTGTGCAGACAGGCAAGACAGGTTCCGTGTTGTGTTCTGTGCAGACAGGATTCCGTGTTGTGTTCTGTGCAGACACGGTTCCGTGTGTGTTATGTGCAGACAGGTTCCGTGTTGTGTTCTGATGCAGACAGTTCCGTGTTTGTTCTGGTGCAGACAGGTGGTCCGTGTTGTGTTCTGTGCAGACAGGTTCCGTGTTGTGTTCTGTGCAGACAGGAGACAGGTTCCGTGTGTGTTCTGTGCAGACAGGCAGACAGGTTCGTGTGGTGTTCTGTGCAGACAGGCAGACAGGTTCCGTTTGTGTGTCTGTGCAGACAGGCAGACAGGTTCCGTGTTGTGTTCTGTGCAGACAGGCAGACAGGTTCCGTGATGGATGGTTCTGCGCAGACAGCAGACAGGCCATTTTAGTCAGCTCTAATTGATGACCTGTGTCCTTGTTAATGCCAGCGGGTGAGAGTGGCGCGGAGGCCCTGTCTGTTGTGTGTGTTGTGGTGTGTGTGTGTGTGTGTGTGTGTGTGTGTGTGTGTGTGTGTGTGTGTGTTGTGTGTGTGTGTGTGTGTGTGTGTGTGGTGGGGGGTGTGTGTGTGTGTGGTGTGTGGTGTGTGTGTGTGTGTGTGTGTGATAGAGAAACATAGAGAGAGACAGAGAGCTGATCTGAATCACCCTGTCCCCAGCAATATCACCCCTCAACCCTCCTTTGCCGTCCTCGAGACTTCTGTGCGCGAAAAGCGTGATTCGAGTCTTTGTTCTGTGTTTCTATTGGCTAATAGCAGTAAGGACTGTTATTCAATGTGTTTCTATTGGCTAATAGCAGTAAGGACTGTCTGTTGTTCCATGTGTTTCTATTGGCTAATAGCAGTAAGGTCTTTCTGTTATTCTATGTGTTTCTATTGGCTAATAGCAGTAAGGTCTATCTGTTGTTCAATGTGTTTCTATTGGCTAATAGCAGTAAGGACTGTTATTCAATGTGTTTCTATTGGCTAATAGCAGTAAGGACTGTTGTTCAATGTTTTTCTATTGGCTAATAGCAGTAAGGACTATCTGTTGTTCAATGTGTTTCTATTGGCTAATAGCAGTAATGACTATCTGTTATTCAATGTGTTTCTATTGGCTAATAGCAGTAAGGCCAAAAATATGTTTTTTATCTAATATTTTTTTATGTATTTTGTTGACACTTCAAGGGGTCATACAGCTAAATGATCCCTGGTATGTCCTTAAAACCATTCCGTATATTATAGTAGAACCCCCTGCCCCTTCCTGCAGCTTAGAAAGGGATTCGACTCTGACGGGTTAACTGTAACGTTAGCCAACTTTTATCCGCCATAACAGGAAAATGTACACATTACAAGGTTATTATTTACAAATTATTTACAAGTATGGCGATCTGCTAACTTACTGTTGTGAATGTGAAGAAATGAAACCAGTGTATTTCTGTCAGATTTAGAGCTTGCTCTCACGCATTTGATATGTATATATAAATCATGGCTCTCGCTCCAGTTACCATGACAACGATCGAAACAAAYAGGGTCAAAGTTGAATGTCTCTTGCTCAGTTGAGGCAAACTATGCCGATATAAAAAGGCGAACGCCGACAAGAATGTGGTGGAAATGTGGATGTTTGAAAGGTGAGCAAACTTATTTTTTTCAGGCATCATTAACCGCAGAATCAGATATTACAGAGAGCAGTCATCTGGAGGACATTAACCATACAGTGGAGTGTTGGTGACAGAGACAGGTGGAGGGGGCTGGAGAGAGAGAGAGAGAGAGAAGGAGGGGATGGAGAGAGAGAGGGAGAGAAGGAGGGGCTGGAGAGAGAGAGAAGGAGGGGATGGAGAGAGAGAGGGAGAAGGAGGGGCTAGGAGCGAGAGAGGGAAGAAGGAGAAGGAGGAGCTGGAGAGAGAGAGGGAGAAGGAGGGCTGGAGCGAGAAGAGGAGAAGGAAAGGAGAAGCTGGAG
>NW_019949979.1:0-7264 GCF_002910315.2 Salvelinus sp. IW2-2015 | reverse complement strand
AACATAACCATCAGCTCTCTCTCAGCAACAACTAACACAGAACATAACCATCAGCTCTCTCTCAGCAACAACTAACACAGAACATAACCATCAGCGCTCTCTCAGCAACAACACAGAACATAACCATCAGCTCTCTCTCAGCAACAAACTAACACAGAACATAACCATCAGCTCTCTCTCAGTAACAACTAACACAGGACATACCAATCAGCTCTCTCTTAACAAAGGAACACTGGCTTTTCTAGCTTCAGAAGGAGTCTGTAATGGGATACAGCTGTATCCTCTGATGAGAGGGCGGGGTCAGCTCCAATTAGCAATGGGGGCCGACCAATCAGCTGCTTGGGGAATTTCAGGAAGCCATCCTGAAACACACACATACAAACAAAACCACAACACAGAAACGTAACAAGTTCTGCCCACAGATTTTCTATAGGATTGAGGTCAGGGCTTTGACATGGCCACTCCAATACCCTGACTTTGTTGTCCTTAAGCCATTTTGCCACAACTTTGGAAGTATGCTTGGAGTCATTGTCCATTTGGAACACCCATTTGCGACCAAGCTTTAACTTCCTGACTGATGTCTTGAGATGTTGCTTCAATATATACACATCATTTTTCTTCCTCATGATGCAATCTATTTTGTGAAGTGCACCAGTCCCTCCTGCAGCAAGGCACCCCCACAACATGATGCTGCCACCCCCGTGCTTCACGGTTGGGATGGTGTTCTTCGGCTTGCAAGCATAACCCTTTTTCCTCCAAGCATAATGATGTTCATTATGGCCAAACAGTTATATTTTTGTTTCATCAGACCAGAGGACATTTACACACTTATGTGTGCAGTTGCAAACCGTAGTCTGTCTTTTATATGGCGGTTTTGGAGCGGTGGCTTCTTCCTTGCTGAGTGGCCTTTCAGGTTATGTTGATATAGGACTCGTTTTACTGTGGATAAAGATACTTTTGTACCTGTTTCCTCCAGCATCTTCACAAGGTCCTTTGCTGCTGTTCTGGGATTGATGTGCACCTTTCGCACCAAAGTATGTTCATCTCTAGGAGACAGAACGCGTCTCCTTCCTGAGCGGTATGACGGCTGCGTGGTCCCATGGTGTTTATACTTGCGTACTATTGTTTGTACAGATGATTGTGGTACCTTCAGGCATTTGGAAATTGCTCCCAAGGATGAACCTGAGGTCTTGGCTGATTTCTTTAGATTTTCCCATGATGTCAAGCAAAGAGGCACTGAGTTTGAAGGTAGGCCTTGAAAACATCCACAGGTACACCTCCAATTGACTCAAATAATGTCAATTAGCCTATCAGAAGCTTCTAAAGCCATGACATCATTTTCTGGAATTTTCTAAGCTGTTTAAAGGCACAGTCAACTCGGTGTATGTAAACTTCTGACCCACTGTAATTGTTATACAGTGAATTATAAGTGAAATAATCTGTCTGTAAGCAATTGTTGGAAAAATTACTTGTGTCATGCACAAAGTAGATGTCCCAACCGACTTGCCAAAACTATAGTTTGTTAACAAGAAATGTGTGGAGTGGTTGAAAAACTAGTTTTAATGACAACCAAAGTCTATGTAAACTTCCGACTTCAACTGTATGTGTGTGTTTTCTGGTCTATCTGTGTGATGTGATCAATCCGTTTATTCCAATTCAGAATAAAAAATGTGTTTTAAGAGCAACAGTTCCAACCTAGACTTTCTATCAACTATAATGTATACAGTAAGATGTACAGTAGGCCAGAATATTTATCTGTACTGTTACGTTTATTCCAGTTCAGAATGACATTATTTATTGTATTTTATTAACAGCAACAGTTCCAGCCTAGACAGGTATGTAAGAGTGTTTTTAATGGGGAAAAATAAACCCTCTCAGGCTCACGGACAGGCACATTTTCTGCCAGGTCCACGGACAGCACATTTTCCTCTTAGCTCGCAGGACAGCACCATTTTCCTCTTAGGCTCCACGGACAAGCACATTTTTTTCTCTCTGTCCGCAATTCCAGACCTGATTTAAGGCACGCCCCCCACGGCAACACACTTGCCAGAAATCCTCAGTCGACAGTATGACAGAAGGAACCGTGCGATGGTCTGTACTGTACATCAAAGTACAGTTGGGTGTTTGGGGTTTCTTCTAAAACGGACTCCACTGGAAGCGATACACGGTGGCAATGCTGAGAGCCTCAGGTGTGCTGCAGCCCTCAGCCCGGTCGGCAACCTAGCTACTTCCATAACATGAACAAGCACACAAACGTGTGCAGCACATTACGCCATCACCATACACACGCTCCCTCCCTCTTAATCGATAGGACTGTAAGCATTTGCCTTCATGGGCGTTCTCAAAAGCACTTTAGTGAGTCGAAACGATGGAGTTGAATTCAAATGAGGCTTTTCAACACTTCCCCAAACAGTACTCAATAGAAAGAGTACTAATACTAGTAGAGCTCCCGCTCCACAAATACTAGGCTAAATACTTATTACCAAAAAAACAACTTTCTAATAGAAAGATTTGTATTACTGTAATATCATAAGTGAATGCAAAGCTAGCTGTTGTCTTGTGCCAATATATCTTGTACATGTTTTGTGCTGCTACCATGTTGTGCTGCTACATTGTTGTGCTGCTACATGTTGTGCTGCTACGATGTTGTGTTTCATGTGTTGCTGCCGTGCTATGTTGTTGTCTAGGTCTCTCTTTTATGTATGCTCTCTGTGTGTATGTGTGGTTTTGTCCTATATTTATCAATATGTTTATTATTATCCCACCCCTTTCCCCCGCAGGAAAGCCTGTTTTGGTAGGCGCCATTGTAATAGAATTTGTTTCTTTGTAGTTAAATAAAGGTTAAATACAATAAAATAAAATAGCCTAAATAATCAGGAAAGGTAAGAACATTTGAATGCATCTGTATGAAATGTAAGCAAAAGTCCAAACATAAATAGCAAGAAATAAAGTTATTTTGCGGTGTGCGTGACAGCAATTCATCGACTATGGGGATTCAAGGTAAGTTCAGCGTGTATCAGCTGTGTTTCGCAGGGGTTAAAAAGGTTTTTGTTTAACAACTGTCATGCTTAGCACCCGCTAGGAGGAGCATCCATACAGCACACACACACCACACCACACACCACCACACACACACACACAGCAACACACCAACACACAGAACACACCACACACAACAGACACACACAACACACCAGTCCACGTACACACACATTTACACAACACACACACACAAACACCCTCACGAGTGACTCACAGCGTGGCTTGTTTTCTCTCTCATACACCAGACAGGGCACGACTTGAAAACAAAAGCAAGCTTAGCTCCTCTAGGTGAGCAGGTGTGAGCGTGTGAGGCATGTGAAGAGTCAGAAGGCGAGTGTGTGTATGTGTGGAGAAGGGAATAGTCAGACAGTCTACGCCTGATCCGGGGCCTGGCCTGTGTCTGCGCTGTGTCTGCGCCTGGGCGGGCGGGCTGCGGTGCTCATCCGAGCGGTACATATGGAGGCTCGGGGAGACTGACCAGCAGCCGCTCGTTGATAGTGTGTGTGTGTGTGTGTGTGTGTGTGTGTGTGTGTGTGTTGTGTGTGTGTGTTTGTGTGTGGTGTGGTGTGGTGTGTTGGTGTGTGTTGTGTTGTGTGTGTGTGTCCTGTGTTGTAAAGCCAGTGCATTAAATTTACGATCGCCTGGCAGCGCCAAACTGAGGCCTGTGGCTTCTTTCTGCATCAATGGAGAAGCGCGCGGGCGTGAGAGGGAGGAAAGGGGGAGAGGCAAGGGATGGGGTTTGGAAGGGAAGGGGGGGAACGAGTAGACACCTTGAGGGCCTGTGGCCAAAAAGTGACATTTCTCCACAACAGAAAGGGATGAGGAAAGGAGGAGGGGGAGGAAAGGGGGAGGGGGAGGAAGAGGAGGGAGAAAAAGGAGGAGGGGAGGTTGGGAGGGGGTCGTACCCGAACGGCGTAGCGAATTGATGCGCGGTTGCCATTGTAATGCCACGCTGAGCAGTTCTCTCTCCTTCTAAACACCGCTACTGTACACTTGCAGCCCTACCTTCTTCTACTACAGAACAGAGGGGGAGAGAAGGAGAGAAATGTGGTGTGTTGAAAGAGAGGGAGAGAATAAAGAAATATAAGCGGGTGGGTAAGAGTTGAGAAGTGGAAGGGAGTTTAAAAGAGAAAGAAACGAGGTAGAGAGTTGAAAGAGCGAGAGAAGGAGGCAAACAACAGGAGACGAAAGAACGAGGCTGTTAAAGAGAGGAGAGTGGGAATGAACAAAGAAGAGCAAAAAGAGAGGGGAAGCGAAGAAGGACCGTTCTGTGAGGACTAAAGAACTAGAGTAGTACACTACAGCGGAATCAGCCTCAAGGCAGAACCCAATTGAGAAGTCAGACGTGGTCGGGGTCTAATCAAAAATCAATAGCACAGACAATTTGACAGACATGAAGACAGCCCGTAAACGCTGCTTCTGAGGAATCAAACAGGGGTGGATGTTAATATTGGATAGGTCTAAGAGCTGGTGTGATCTTTAGCCTCCATTGTTCAACACAGAGACAACACTTAAAGTCACACTGCACAGTCTATTTATGTACTAAAGTGTCTCAAAGCAAATCAAAAAACTAGAAAAAACGAAGGATCACTTCATCTAATGCATCTAGACCTATGCAAACAAAGAACAATGCATTAACATGACATCCATATGGCTTAATGTTCTAATATCTCTTATAGTGCAGATGGACAGAGTATGAGGCGTTGAGTGAATACAGAGTTTCTGTGGGTTGTGGGGATTGAGGAGGCCCAGATCAAGCACTGTGACTGTCGGGCCTCTGAGGACTCCGTCGTCTCCGCTTTCTTTTCTGCTCATTACCACACGACACACAGCACACACACACTTGTGTTTTTTAACATACTGGCTAGCCCCGTTTGAGACAAGTCGACAAGAAACTCTGCTTTCTCATCTACAGACTCAACCTTCCCCCCATACAACCACTAACACAACGACACACACGCAGCCGCACACACACAGTATTGATGAAGAGGAGGTGGAAGTGACGGCCACAGGCAGACACACAGAGGGGCCAGGCAGCCAAGGATAGGTGTTCTAGTAAGAGTATGTTGTGTGAATTTGTGTGTGCGGTGTGCGCATGTGTGTGAGAATGAAGCTGCAATGGATTCACTGCATGGATTACAAACCTTACAGAAGTAGATGGACACTAGGAGTAGCGCAATCCAACATAAAACATGGAAACTGTGTGGTTGTGTGATTGTGTGTGTGTGCAGAAAGTAATGGTCCTGGGCTCCCAGGCTGTGACGATACTGCCGCTGACCCATAAGGCGAAGAAGAGAGAGAGAGATGGCGAAAGAGGGAAAGGGAGAGAGGAAGGGGTAGTTGGTAGGTAAACAGCAGCCCAGAGGTGAAGTAGTGGGTACCTGCAGCCTAAGTGCTCTGGGCAGGGATTTTTAGCTTGCTATCTCGAGAATGCTAACTAGGCGTGCACCACTCCATTGTTTTCCACCCAGGAATGCTAATGCCTAAGCTTTTAGCTGAGAAAACTTTTCTCTAGAGTCTTTCTCCAATTCACTCTAGGTCCAAGATATGCATACTAAGCTTTATGGTGTGACGGGATGCCGTCTTGTAGAAAAGATGAAGAGAGGAGACTCAAAAAGGAGTACAGTGCATTTTTGAGAGAGGAAAATAAATACTGTAGAAGTTTATGTGAGGAATGGAAATAGAGGAGGATGGCCCTGCCAGCGAGGGAGGGGGGGGATACATGGCCGCCTGCCAGAGAGGAAGTGAGGGAGGAGGAGGGAGGAGGATGAAAATTGGCCCTGCGAGGAGGAAGTGAGGGGAGGAGGATGGAGGATGAATGGCCCTACAGAGAGGAAGTGAAGGAGGAGGATGAATAGCCCTACCAGAGAGGAAGTGAGGGATGGAGGAGGAGGATGCGGTGGCCCTACGCAAGAGCGGAAGTGAGGAGGAGGAGGAGGATTGGCCTGCCAGAGAGGAAGTGAGGGAGGAGGAGGAGGGATGGCCCTGCAGAGAGTAGGTTGGGAGGAGGATGAATGATGGCCCTTGCCAGAGAGGAAGTGAGGGAGGAGGAAGGATGGGCCTGCCAGAGAGGAAAGTGAGGGCGGAGGAGGAGGATGGCCCTCAGAGAGGTAGTGAGGGAGGAGGAGGATGGCCTGCAGAGGAAGTGAAGGGAGGAGGAGGCAGGATGGAGTTGCAAGAGCGGAATGAGGGAGGATGGCCTGCCATAAAACGGAGGAAACCGAAAAGGCAAAGAAAGAAAAAGGATAGGAAACACAAAGGAAGAGAAAAAGGAGCACAAAAAACCGAACAAGAAAGAGGGCAAAAAAAAAGGGAACAAAGAGAACCCAAGGGAAAAAGAAAAAGAACCGAAACCAGAGAGGAAGTGAGGGAAGGATGGCCTGCCAGAGAGGAAGTGGGGAGGAGGAGGATGGCCTGCTCAGAGGGTAAGTGCGAGAAGGAGGAGTAGGGGAGAGAGGCATGTTTGTCTTGGGACACCGGGTCTTCACAGAGTGCTGGTCTGGTACTGTGGCGGTGGGGGACTGGGTTTCCAGGGGCGCATACTCTCGCTCCAAATGTAATTCGCCCTCAGAAGACTGAACAAGGAGCGCATTGATAAGGTACAGGCCTTCTGTCTGAGCACTGAGACAGAGTTGTGTGTGTATGTGTGTGTACACATGGACGTGGGTGATCTGTCCGCGCTTCTGTAGGGAGTTTGATGGTGTGTGTAATGTGGGCATTCTGTGCAATTGTAAAGTAAGTGTGTGTTAAAAGGGGAGTGAATGTATAATGAGCTTCAGTAAACTGGTTGCCATCCATGCCTCCCTTCTTTCCTCCTCTCTTTCTTCATCTACGGACCCTCTGATCCGCACTTACACTCTCTCTCCCTGCAAAGACGACAACATCTCCCAATGAACGAAAGACTGGAAAAATTATTTCTTAGCCAAGTTCCAAACATCTTGTGTTGTCCCAACGCTGATTTAGTGTTACATTCTAAATAGCTGGACACTAACCCTGTCTAAACGGCAGCGTGTAGCAAAATCATAGGCCTACTAATGTGTGTGTGTTGAAACCAGAGGTTCTTAAACTTTTTCAGGCCTGGGACCCAAATTAGAAATGCGTGTTTTTCCTGGCACCCAAGCTTTAGGAAAATATCGGTACATTTCTTGCCCTTATGCTAAAAAAAAGCAATAGTAACGAGAAAAACAAATAACAATGAATCCATAATATCTCTTTTTCGCGT
>NW_019949978.1:12203-19052 GCF_002910315.2 Salvelinus sp. IW2-2015 | reverse complement strand
TCCAATATCAATCCCAATGCCAAACAAATCCAATGCTCCAACTATCCACCAATGCCAACACCATTCAGGTCAAATGCCCAACCACATGCCAAAGCTATCGTCAATCACCCAATGAACACAATCGCCTCCCAATGCGCAACACTATAGTCA
Source organism: Salvelinus sp. IW2-2015 (assembly GCF_002910315.2). Taxonomy (NCBI): domain Eukaryota; kingdom Metazoa; phylum Chordata; class Actinopteri; order Salmoniformes; family Salmonidae; genus Salvelinus; species Salvelinus sp. IW2-2015. The sequence continues at coordinate 18,902 of NW_019949978.1, read as the reverse complement.
ATGCCCAACCTAATACCAACAATCCATTCAGTTGCCCTTGACCCTTCACACTAACTCTCTCTCTCTCTCTTCTCTCTCTCTCTTCTCTCTCTCTCATTCTCTCTTCTCTCTCTCTCTCCTCTCTCCTCTCTCCTCTCGCCTCTCACCCCTCTTCACCCCCTCAGCCCCCCCTCTCTCGTCATAACCCTCCTCTCTCCTCTCTCCCACTGAAATGGTGATCACTGATGGAAACATGCATTTAGTAAACTGTATTAGGCCACAGAAACATGATATGTAGAACGAGCGGTGCCAACGGAAATGTTATCATGCGAAACGGTTCGGTCTAAACATTCAAATAAAATATATTGAGTTTCGGCAATTTAATACTAAGCTAATACAATGACGGACAGGTGGGTGAAGGGGAAAAGCAGCAATGGGTGAGGTAACACACGCATCATACCACATCTGACTGGAGGAGGAGATAAGGAGAGGGTTGGCCGGAAGCCTCAGCTCGCTACATGGGCTCTCCCACATCAGAGAGGGGAGGATGTGGAGGTGAGAGGAGGAGAAGGAGGAGGAAGAGGAGAGGTCTCGCGGACGCAAGCCTACTGTAATGTCTCCCAATCACTCAGAGAGACGAGAGGAGCACCCCGATGAGGAGGAGGAGGCGAGGAGGACGAACGAGGAGGAAGTTGAGAAGACTGTTAGATGGTTCTCCCAGATCCAAGAGGGTACAAGAGGACGGTGGAGGAGGAGGAGGCGAGAGGACGAAGGTTGGGGAACCTACTGAGAATGGTCTCCCAGATCAGAGAGGGCGAGAGGAGGTGGACGGAGGGGAGGAAAACGGGGAGGAGAGGAGAGAGGAGAGGTTGGGGAAAGCCTACTTTGTTATTGGCCTCCCAGATCCGACAGTGGGGAGAGGAGGTGGACGGAGGAGGAGGAAGAGGGAGAGGTTGGGCGAAGCCTACTGTAATGGTCTCCCCAGAATCCAGAAGAGGGAAGGAGGTGGAGGAAGGAGGAGAGAGTAGGAGGAGGAGGAGGAAGGAGTGAGGAGGAGGAGAGGAGCAGTGAGGAGAAGGTTGGGAAGCCTACTGTAATGGCCTCCCAGATCCATGAGAGCGGGAGAGGAGGCTGGATGGAGGAGGAGGAGAAGAGGAAGAGGAGGAGGAGGAGGAGGAGGAGGGAGAGGAGGAGGAGGAGGCCCACGGAGGCACGCCAGGAGGAGGAGAGGAGAGTGTGGGGAATCCTACGTAATGGCCTCCCAGATCCAGAGTGGGGGAGTGAGGGGTGGAGAGGAGGATCAGAACACACCATCACAGATACGTGGTGGGAACTCTCTGGACCAAGAGCCACACCCAAGAAGATGGACCGAAGAGAGGGACAGAGAGGGACCGGAGAGCGGACCGGAGAAGCGTCCAAGAGAGGACCAGAGAGGACCAGACAGGGTCCACGAGAGCGACAGAGAGGACCAGAGCAGGGGCCAGAGAGGGTCCAGAGGGGTCCGAGAGAGGGACCAGAGAGGGACCAGAGAAGGGCACCGAGAGGGTCCGGAGGGGTCCAGGCAGGGAAGGGTCCAGGCGAGGACCAGAGAGGGACCAGAGAGGGTCCAGAGAGGACCGAGAGAGGGACCGGAGAGGGACCAGAGAGGTCCAGAAGGGACCAGAGAGGGACCAGAGAGCGTCCAGAGAGGGACGGAGAGCGGACCAGAGAGGGACCAGACAGGGTCAGAGAGGGACCAGAGAGGGCCAGAGAGGGACCGGAGAGGGACCAAGAGAGGTCCGAGAGGGACCGAGAGACGGGTCCGAGAGAGGACCAGAAGGGGACCAGAGAGGTCCAGAGAGGGTCCAGAGAGGGACCAGAGAGGGATCCAGAGAGGGCCAAGAGAGGACCTACAGAGACCGAGAGAGGACAGAGACGGACCAGAGAGGGACCAGAGAGAGAGTCCAGAGAGGACCAGAGAGGGGACCAGAGAGGGACCAAGAGAGGGGACCAGAGAGGGTCCAGAGAGGGACCAAGAGCGAGGGACCATAAGAGGCCTGGGACCAAGAGGCCAGAGAGGGTCCAGAGAGGACCAGAGGAGGACCAGAGAGGGTCCAGAGAGGGTCCAGAGAGAGACCAGAGAGGGTCCAGAGAGGCACCAGAGAGGGTCCAGAGAGGACCAGAGAGGGACCAGAGAGAAACCAGAGAGGGGACCAGAGAGGGCCGGAAAGGGTCCAGAGAGGGTCCAGAGAGGGTCCAGAGAGGGACCAGAGAGGACCAGAGAGGGTCCAGAGAGGGACAGAGAGGGACCAGAGAGGGACCAGAGAGGACCAGAGAGGTCCAGAAGGGTCCAGAGAGGGACCAGAGACGGTCCAGAGAAGGACCAGAGAGGGACCAGAGAGGGACCAGAGAGGGACCAGAGAGGGACCAGAGAGGGACAGAGTAGGGTCCAGAGAAGGACCAGAGAGGGACCAGAGAGGGCCAGAGAGGTCCAGAGAGGGACCAAGATGGGACCAGAGAGGGACCAGAGAGGGACCAGAGAGGACAGAGAGGGACCAGAGAAGGACCAAGAGAGACCAGCGAGGGACCAGAGAGGGTCCAGAGAGAGACCAGAGAGGACCAGAAGAGGGTCCAGAGAGGGACCAGAGAGGGACCAGAGAGGGACCAGAGAGGGACAAGAGAGGCGTCCAGAGAGGACCAGAGAGGTCCAGAGAGGGACCAGAGAGGGTCCAGAGAGGGACCAGAGAGGGACTAGAGAGGTCCAGACAGGGACCAGAGAGGACCAGACAGGGGACCAGAGAGAAACCAGAGAGGGACCAGAGATGGTCCGGAAAGGTCCAGAGAGGGTCCAGAGAGGCCAGAGAGGGCCAGAGAGGGTCCAGAGAGAGACCAGAGAGGACCAGAGAGGGACAGAGAGGGCCAGAGAGGGGACCAGAGAGGGACCAGAGAGTCCAGAGAGGGACCAGAGAGGGTCCAGAGAGGTCCAGAGAGGGTCCAGAGAGGGACCAGAGAGGGACCAGAGAGGTCCAGAGAGGGACCAGAGAGGGTCCAGAGAGGACCAGAGAGGGCCAGAAGAGAGGACCAGAGAGGGTCCAGAGAGGGACCAGAGAGGACCAGAGAGGGACCAGAGAGGACAGAGAGGGTCCAGAGAGGGCCAGAGAGGGTCCAGGAAAAGGGTCCAAGAGGGACCAGAGAAGGACCAGAGAGGACCAGCGAGGGACCAGAGAGTGACCAGAGAGGGACCAGAAGAGGACCAGAGAGGTCCGGGTAAAGGTCCAGAGAGGGTCCAGAGAGGGTCCAGAGAGGACCAGAGAGGGACCAGAGAGGGACCAGAGAGGACAGGGACAGACATCCAAGCTTGAGCAATCCGGTGGAATCTCCGCCTAACTTTTGTCTACACCCTTGACCTATGTTTGAGAACGAATATACTGTAATACAACAAAATCATAACTTTTTCCCCAAATATTCCAAAATTTCCCTGTTCTACCATGAAAAGTGTTCATTTAGCAAGCGTAGTTGTGCCGGTAACATACAAAGACGAGTTGGTTCCATTCGACAACAACCATACGGTGATTTGGGTAAATATATTTCAACCACACCTTGCTCCTTCCTGCAGATCACTATAGGGGACCTTGTATGCAGTGACACTGGCACCCTGTCACAAGATAACAAAACACATTTATTTTCACTGCATCTTCACTTCTTTTTAGCAGGTTGGTGATGTGGAGTGGAGTGTGTTGTGTGTGTGTTGTGTGTGTGTGTGTGTGTGTGTGTGTGTGTGTGTGTGTGGTGTGGTGTGTGTGTGTTGTGTGTGTGTTGTGTGTGCGTGTGGGCGTGTGCGTGTGGCTGTGCGTGTGCGTGGTGCGTCTGTGTGTGTGTTGTGTGTGTGTGTTGTGTGGTGGTGGGTGGTGGTGGGTGGTTGTGTGTGTGTGTGACGGAGAGTGCAGTGCCAGACTGGTGCTGATACTTATGCATTGTGTTTCAAGGTGATAAACCTTTCACTCTGCAGGTGAGGAGGAGCAGTTGAGAATGTGTTGGATGGTTCACACCATGGCAACCACACACATGTTACTCCACCCACACAGACACGCACACTGCAGCAGAAATACATGCACCACACCTACACACACACACACAAACACCTACACACACACACCTATACCTACACACACACAAACACAGACACATATGAAGTGACATGTGAAAATGTTCAGACTCCTTGACTTTTTCCACATTTTGTTACTTTACAGCCTTTTTCTTAAAATGGTTTGAAATAAAATAAAATCCTCAGCAATCTACAGACAATATCCCATAATAAAAAACAGAAATACCTTATTTACATAAGTATTCAGACCCTTTGCTATGAGACTTGAAATTGAGCTCAGGTACATCCTGTTTCCATTGATCATCCTTCAGATGTTTCTAGAACTTGATTGGAGTCCATCTGTGGTAAATTCAATTGATTGGACATGATTTGGAAAGGCACACATCTGTCTATATAAGGTCTCACAGTTGACAGCTCCCCGTCCAACCTGACAGAGCTTGAGAGGATCTGCAAAGAAGAATGGGAGAAACTCCCCAAATACAGGTGTGCCAAGCTTGTAACATCATTTACATAAAAAAATGTACCTTTATGTAACTAGGCAAGTCAGTGAAGAACAAATTCTTATTTATAATGACGGCCTACACCGGCCAAACCCAGACGAAGCTGGGCCAATTGTGCGCCACCCTATGGGACTCCAAATCACGGCCGGTTGTGATACAGCCTAGATTCAAACCAGGGTGTCTGTAGTGACGCCTCTAGCACTGAGATGCAGTGCCTTAGACCGTTGTGATACAGCCTGGATTCGAACCAGGGTCTGTAGTGACGCCTCTAGCACTGAGATGCAGTGCTTTAGACCGCTGCGCCACTCAGGAGCCCAAGAAGAATCGAGGCTGTAATCGCTGCCAAAGGTGCTTCAACAAAGTACTGTGTAAAGGGTCTGAATACTTGTGTAAATGTGATTTTTTTATTTTTATAAAATAGCAAAMATTTCTAAAAAAAGGTTTTTGTTTTGTTATTGTGGGGTATTTTGTGTAGATTGATGAGGGGAAAAAACTATGTAATCAATTTTAGAATAAAGCTGTAACATAACAAAATGTGGAAAAAGTCAAGGGGTCTGAATACTTTCCGAATGCACTGTACATTGATACACAAAAATAAGCATATTGAATACTGCACTGTTAAGCATATATGATATACATGCACTGTTAAGCATATGATACTGCACTGTTAAGCATATTGAATACTGCACTGTTAAGCATAATGCGAATACTGCACTGTTAAGCATATTGAATACTGCACTGTTAAGCATATTGAAATACTGCACTGTTAAGCATATTGAATACTGCAACTGTTAACATATTGAATACTGCACTGTTAAACATATTGAATACTGCACTGTTAAGCATAATTGAATACTGCACTGTTAAGCATATGAATACTGCACCTGTTAAGCATATTGAATACTGCACTGTTAACATATATGTAATACTGCCACTGTTAAAGCATATTGAATACTGCACTGTAAATATAATTAATACTGCACTGTTAAGCATATTGAATACTGCACTGTTTAAGACATACTTGAATGCACTGCTTTAGCATATTGAATTACTGCACTCTTAAGCATATTGAATACTGCATTGTTAAGCATATTGAATTACTTGCACATTGTTAAAACATAATGAATACTGCACTGGCTTAAGCATATGAATACTGCAACTTGTTAAGCATATTGAAATACTGCACTGTTTTAAACATTATTGAATACTGCACTGTGTAAGCATATTGAAATTACTGCCCTGTTAAGCATATTGAATACTGCACTGTTAAAACATAATTGAATACTGCTTACTTGTTACAAGCATATTGAATACTGCACTGTTAAGCATATTGAATACTGCACTTTTAAGCATATTTGAATACTGCACTGTTAAGCATATGAATACTGCACTGTTAAGCATATTGAATACTGCATTTAAACATAATGAATACTTGCAACTGTTAAGCATATTGAATACTACTGCACTGTTAAGCATAATTGAAATACTGCACTAGTTAAGCATATATGACTTACTGCTACTGTTAAGCAATATTGAATACTGACTACTGTTAAGCATACTGTGAATACTGCACTGGTTAAGCATATTGAATACTGGCACTGTTAAGCATATTGAATACTGCACTGTTAAGCATATTGAATACTGCACTGTTAAGCTATAATACTGATGTTTGCATATTGAATACTGCACTGATTAAGCAATCATTGAATGTACTGCACTGTTAAGCATATGGAATACTGCACTGTTAAGCATAATGAATACTGCACTGTTAAGCATATTTGAATACTTTTGCTTTGTTAAGCATCTGCACTGTCAAGCTCTGCTATTACTTGCAGCTGAGATGAAAAACACTGTATTGTTCATTTTCATAGCTCGGATCAATCATTCGGACATAGTTTACTCATAGCTTTGTTCTGATTATAGATTGTACAATAGAAACATGTTGCACTGTACGTTCGTGCACCACACACACACGCACGCACGCACGCAGCGCACGCACGCCGACACGCACGCACGCACACACACACACACACACACACACACACACATCACACACCACACACACACACACAACAACAACGTTTCACATTTTGAAATAAAGTTTTTCTAAAGGTATAACAAAAAGCTTTCTCTTTC
>NW_019949978.1:7973-9368 GCF_002910315.2 Salvelinus sp. IW2-2015 | reverse complement strand
TTGTTTAAGTGGACTAAATATAACGGCATATACCCAACTAATCTTTAAACAGTGACGAGTATTAAAGTGTGGTAGACAGTGAGTCTTCACATGAGACTGCTGCTGCTGATGTAAAAAGGGCTGTCTACACTGAACAAAAATATAAACACAACATGTAAAGTGTTGGTCCCATGTTTCATGAGCTGAAATAAAAGATCCCAGAAATGTTCCATACGAACAAAAGCTTATTTCTCTCAAATTCTGTGCACAAATTTGTTTACATCCCTGTTAGTGAGCATTTCTCCTTTGCCAAGATAATCCATCCACCTGACAGGTGTGGCATATTAAGAAGCTGATTAAACAGCTTGATCGTTACACAGGTGCACCTTGTGCTGGGGACAATACAAGGCCACTCTAAAATGTATAGTTTTGTCACAAAACTCAATGCTACAGATGTCTCTAGTTTTGAGGGAGCGTGCCATTGGCATTCTGACTGCAGGAATATCTACCAGAGCTGTTGCCAGATAATTCAAAGTTGATTTCTCTACCATAAGCCGCCTCCAACAACATTGTTTTAGACAATTTGGCAGTATGTTCAACCGGCTTCACAACCGCAGACCACGTGTAACCACGCCAGCACAGGACATTCACACCTGGCTTCTTCACCTGCGGGATCGTCTGAGGGTGGTGGGCCAAACCAGGCCCACCCACGGCTACGCCCCTGCCCAGTCATGTGAAATCCATAGAATAGAGCYTAATGAATTTATTTAAATTGACAAATTTCCTGATATGAACTGTAACTCAGTAAAATCTTTGAAATTGTTGCGTGTTATGTTTTATATTTTTGTTCAGTATAAATAAATACGAATGATTGATCGATTGATTGATCGATTAATTATTGACCCCCGACCACCTTCAGGCTGCTGGGTTGTTTCTCTGAGACCAAGAAGGTTGGAGCCACGGGAGTGTTCCCTTCCAACGCCCAGCCCTTCCTGAGGCTGCTGGAGGACGACGGGGTTGCGGCCGGAGCAGGGGGCGGGAACGGGGACAACATCTGCCCCACCCTCAAACACTGCAGCAAGCTCTTCATCTACCTTCATAAGATGGCCACCGACTCCTTCGACAGGTACGTCAGTTACTGTTTCTCACTAAAACAGACTCTAGGCCCGCTCATTTGATAGGTCAGTGATTGACTCCCTCAATTGGTCAGGGATTGACTCCCTCAACAGGTCAGTGATTGACTCTCTCAAATGGTCAGTGATTGACTCCCTCAATAGGTCAGTGATTGACTCCCTCAATAGGTCAGTGATTGACTCCCTCAATAGGTCAGGGATTGACTCCCTCAATAGGTCAGTGATTGACTCCCTCAATAGGTCAGTGATTGACTCCCTCAATAGGTCAGTGATTGACTCCCTC
>NW_019949978.1:0-7448 GCF_002910315.2 Salvelinus sp. IW2-2015 | reverse complement strand
ATAGGTCAGGGATTGACTCCCTCAATAGGTCAGTGATTGACTCCCTCAATAGGTCAGTGATTGACTCCCTCAATAGGTCAGTGATTGACTCCCTCTATAGGTCAGGGATTGACTCCCTCAATAGGTCAGTGATTGACTCCCTCTATAGGTCAGGGATTGACTCCCTCAATAGGTCAGGGATTGACTCCCTCAACAGGTCAGTGGTTTGGTTAAACAGGTCAAAAGGAGTCTAGGGAAGATGGTTCTCTTAACCCCAAATCAATGGTTGTTTGAGTGATTTCTACAATGGGCTCCCGAGTGGCGCAGCGGTCTAAGGCACTGCATCTCAGTGCAAGAGGCGTCACTACAGTCCCTGGTTCGAATCCAGGCTGTATGACATCCGTCTGTGATCTTGGGAGTACCATAGGGCGGCGCACAATTGGCCCAGGTTTGGCCGGGGTAGGCTGTCATTGTAAATAACAATTTGTTCTTTAAACGGACTTGAAAATCCATCCCCATGACATTTCGAAGCTCCGACGAACAAGTCCCCAATCTGCAGTAGCCTGTGATGCAAAGGAACCCCACAGCTCAACACATTGAGTTCCTCTCAATCGATCACTTCTGAGACGCATAACAGTGACTTCACTTGGACTCTCGCATACCTCAATACGGCTCATGGCAGTTTTGACTGGGCTATGCTGCCTTGTGAATGAAGAGCTTTTACCTACCACACTGTTGTGTAGGCCTCTCCAAACATGGTCCCGGGTACCACAAAGGGGGCACACATTTTGGTATTTGCCCCTAGCACTATACAGAGGATTCAAATAATCAACCCCCCGCAGGACCAGGATTGGGAAACATTGGTGTAGAGTGTAACCAAACCTTCACATGCATGTAGCTGTAGCATTAGCCTCCTGGTAGCATTAGCCTCCTGGTAGCATTAGCCTCCTGGTAGTATTAGCCTCCTGGTAGCGTGCTAGCTAGCTATGCATGTGCTGTAGCATTAGCCTCCTGGTAGCATTAGCCTCCTGGTAGTGTGCTGTAGCAGCCTCCTGGTAGCATTAGCCTCCTGCGTACATGTAGCATGTATCTCCTGGTAAGTGGGTATGCACCTCCTGGTACATTAGCCTCCTGGTAGCGTGCTGTAGCATAGCCTCCTGGTAGTGCTGTAGCAGCCTCCTGGTAGCATTAGCCTCTCTGGGTAGTGTGCTGTAGCAGCCTCCTGGTAGCATTAGCCTCCTGGTAGCGTGCTGTAGCATTAGCCTCCTGGTAGTGTGCTGTAGCAGCCTCCTGGTACATTAGCCTCCTGGTAGCGTGCTTAGCATTAGCCTCCTGGTAGTGTGCTGTAGCAGCCTCTGGTAGCATTAGCCTCCTGGTAGGTGCTAGCTAGCTATGCTCTGAGCGCTCTTCTCTTTCAGCCTTCTAACAGCTTCCTCTCTTCTCTCTTTCCTCTCTTTCTCTCTTTTTCTCCTCTAATCTTTGGCACTGCCTGGCTGTGTGTTTGGGCTGTGTGCTACTCTTGTCCATCCATGTTTGTCTGCGTGTGTGTGTGTGTCCTGAATGTGTGTGTGTGTTGTGCTGTTCAGTCGTGCGGAGCAGGTTCCCCCCTGCCTCACTCACGAGACCTCCCTGCCATCCCCCTGGGGTACGCCAGCGCTCGCCAGGAAGAGGTAGCTACTGCGCTCTGCACTCCTCTTCTCATCCCGCTATTCGCTCCTCTTCCCCTATGTCAGCTATTGCTGCTATGTCATGTTGTTCTCTCCTCTTTCCCCTATGTCATGTGTTTCTCTCCTCTCTTTCCCCTATGTCAGCTATTGCTGCTATGTCATGTTGTTCTCTCCTCTTTTCCCCTATGTCAGCTATTGCTGCTATGTCATGCTACTCTCTCTTCTCCCTATGTCAGCTATTGCTTCTGTGTCATGCACTACTCTCATGTCAGCTGTTGCTGCGATGTCATGTCTACTCTCTCTTTCCCCTATGTCATGTTGCTCTCTCCTCTCTTTCCCCTATGTCAGCTAGTGTTGCTATGTCATGTAGCTATCTTACCCTATGTCAGCTATTGCTGCTATGGTCATGTTGCTCTCTCCCCTATGTCAGCTATTGCTGCTATGGCATGTTGCTCTCTCTCCCCTATGTCAGCTATTGCTGTATGCATTGTTGCTCTCCCTCTCTCCCCTATGTCAGCTATTGCTGTTGCTGTTGCTCATGTCATGCTACTCTCTCTTTCCTCCAGTCCATGCTTGCTCTCTCCCTCTTCCCCCTATGTCAGCTAGTTGCTATGCATGTGCTCTTCTCCTTATGTCAGCTATTGCTGCTATGCATGTTGCTCTCCCTCTCTCCCTATGTCAGCTATTGCTGCTATGATGTTGCTTCTCTCCCCTATGTCAGCTATTGCTGCTATGGCCATGTTGCTCTCCCCCTTCTCTCCCCTATGTCAGCTATTGCTGCTATGCCATGTTGCTCTCCCCTCTTCCCCTATGTCAGCTATTGCTGCTATCCATGTTGCTCTCCCCTCTCTCCCCTATGTCAGCTATTGCTGCTATGCCATGTTGCTCTCCCTCTCACCCCTATGTCAGCTATTGCTGCTATGTCATGTGAATTCCACTCCTCTTTTCTCTGCATTCTGACCTCTTTCTTCTCTCTCTCCCTCCCTCCCTCCTCTCGTTTCCCTCCTCCTCTCCTCTCCCTCTCGTTCTCGTCTCTCCCTCCCTCCGTTCTCCCTCCCTCTCGTTCTCTCTCCCTCCCTCTCGTTCTCCCTCCCTCCCTCTCGTTCTCTCTCCCTCCCTCTCGTTCTCTCTCTCCTCTCTCTTTGTTCTCTCTCTTTTCATCCTGGTTCTGCTGACCCCTTCCTTTAAGCCCTCTCTACTCTCTCTTTGTTCTCTCTCTTTTCATCCTGGTTCTGCTGACCCCTTCCTTTAAGCCCTCTCTCCTCACTGCTCTGTAGAGGAAACCAACCCACCGTTTGTATCATTTCCATGACAGCATCAACGTGGCTGTTGTTCTCTAACTAAATGAATACAGGCCTGGGTGGGAATCAGTGTCCAGTCAGAGTCAAACTCTAAACTGACTTACCCTTTAAACCTCTCGTGTTTCATCTCTTCATGTTTTAACCACTTTTACAGAGACACTTCGTTAATCAACATTTCAGTTTTCAAAGTAAAAAATCCCAGAGTTTAGCAAAATAGGTGTTTTTTTATTTATTTTTTATCCATGATTTCTTTGAAAGGAAAGATTAGGATATCAATTCTGGATGATATTTTCCTTCTCATCGGACTCAACCCCACAATAATTTGGCATCACTTTATTTATAAAGTTCCCAATAGATACTGAGTATAGCCAACACAAAGAACACCTTCCTAATATTGAGTTGCAACCCCCCTTTGCCCTCAGATCAGTCTCAATTCGTCGGGGGGGGGGCATGGGACTCTACAAGGTGTCGAAAGCGTTCCACAGGGGATACTGGCCCATGTTGACTCCAATGCTTCTCACAGTTGTGTCTAGTTGGCTGGATGTCCTTTGGGTGGTGGATCATTCTTGATACACACGGGGGAAACTGTTGACTGTCACTAACTAGTAACTTACTGTCACTGAAAACACAGGCACGGCTACCAGGGCACATCAGGCCCCCCTGCAGGGGTCAGAGCCTTGACGGACCTGAACATGAAACTACAACTGGCCACCTCTTCCTCCTCGTCGGACTCGGTGGTCATCCACCCGGGGGCGGGGCTAGCCATGCTGGACCTGCTGGCCTCCGTCAGCTCCGACAGCCAACCAGAGGTAAGGAAGTGCCGAGGAGGCCACACCCACTTCTCGTGTCCTGGCCTCAGGATGAATGTGTCGCTTTCTCTCAGCGATACTAGTCGGTAAAATGGAATAAAGTTTACTACCATTTCCTCTTAGTCCAAATGAGGAACAAAACTTTATTCAGCATCTCTTGTACAAGAGTTCCATTTCCTCCCCAAGAACTGTACATCTCTGAATATCTGTGTATCTTCCTGGTTTAGCTGGATCATAACACTAGTTATTTATACTCTTTGTCTGTATCATAACTGTATCATAACACTAGTTATACCTTTTATATGACAAAGAGTTACACTTCAACAAGATGCTCCAAGGTTTCAGCTTGTCTGTCACAAACGTTAAAGAAACCGAAACTTAACAATTCATTTCCCTCCCTCCCTCCCTCCCTCCTTTCCTCCTCCCTCCCTCCCTCCCTCCCTACCCAGCATGCTCTTGACCTTCAGCTAGCAGTAGCTAACATCCTCAGCTGTGGTCCACAGTGAGGAAAAGCCAGCAGATCCTGTGTGAAGCAGGTCTACACAGTAGACTAAACTGCAGCGCTGCAGCCTGGCCCTGGGAGACGAGGAAATCCGCCTACACCCACCGTTGCAGAGGATGTTTGAGAGGCTGGCCTCCAGGCCCTGCAGCCTATGGCCCTGAGGTGAGGGTGGATGCAGGCAGGGAGACAGACAGAGGTCTCTCTCTCTCCACCACACACACACACACAACAACACACACACACCACACACACACACACACACAACCACACACACAACCACAGGACAGATGTCAGATCATTATAAGTCCATTTACCTTAAAACATTTACCTCATCACACATTTAATTTCACATCACAAACATAAACAATCTCTCTGCAGCAGGACTGGATTAACCGCCCTAATAAACTCGATGAATTGATGTTCTTTGTACATAAAGGAAAATAATCCGTATTGACAGGTTTTAAATTACTAGAGGAGTCTGGTGTGAGTTACTGTTGGCCTTAATTTTTCGTGCATGCGCGGTAGCTGTGATGCAGGATAGGATACAGACAGTTGGGCTAGAGACACACACACACACACACACACACACACACACACACAACACACCAACACACACAGCACACACACACAACACACACACACACACAACTACACACACAACAACACACACACACACACACACCAACACACACACACACACCACACACACACACAACACACACACAGAGCAGAGAAGAATAATCTGGACTTTCTTTCTTATAAAAATGAACAATGATCATCTTAAACCCTCCTGTTTTCCTCTTACAAAACTCCTGTTTCTCCCTCTGTAAACCCTCCTCTTTCTCCTCTGTAACCCTCCTGTTCTCCTCTGTACGACCTCTCCTGTTTCTCTCCTCTGTAAACCCTCCTGTTTCTCCCTCTGTAAACCTCCTGTTTCTCCTCTGTAAGCCCTCCTGTTTCTCCTGCTGTAGAACCCTCCTGTTCTCCTCTGTAAGACCCTCTGTTTCTTCCTCTGTAGACCCTGTTTGTCCTCTGTAAACCTCCTCCTGTTTCTTCCTCTGTAAACCTCTCTCTCTCTTAACCCTCCTTTTTGTTAAACCCTCCTGTTTCTCCTCGTGTAAACCTCCTGTTCTCCTCTGTAAAAGCGCCTTCCTGTTTCTCCTCTGTAACCCTCCTGCTTCTATAACTCCTCTTCCTTGAAACCTCCTGTTTCTCCTCTGAACCCTCCTGTTCTCCTCTGTATACTCAATGATCAAAACATGAATAATTCATTAAAAATGAATTCAATTAGCCCATTAAAATGTTTATTTTACTCCAGAGATATTAGCAATAGCAAAAGCCTACAGTTGAACCATGTGCCATAGAGTATAGATGTGTTTAGCGGCTAAGGCAAGGACTGGTCTTAGAAAGCCAAATATCAAGCATAGTATTATATTAATGACATTTGTAAAAAAATTGGAATTGATCACAGCTACAAAGCATAACGGCGTATCTACAAAGCGTTAGCAAGCATTAAAGGCAATAGTCTAAGGTATAGATCCTAGCAAGTTAACTTTACAGGACAAAGCAATGAACAAGAGATGCCTTAGAAGTTTTTAGGAAAATAAGAATGGATATACAGCGCATTCCTCCATGACTAGATCCAGGATAAGAGAGAGAGAGAACAGAAAAACGCAAGAATTAACTGAATGACTCTCTTGTTTTCCATACCGACGTGAAGCTGTAGTCAGGTTCCTTTTCTATTCCACCCAATCCAGACTACAATAAATGGTTTCCTAAAGAAAATCAAATCCAAAACCTGGGCCGAAACAGAAGCACTCTTCCTTGGCTAAAGGAGAATCTGGAAATTGATGAAAGAACGAGATTATGCCTAAAAATAGCCCTAAGATCCAACTTAGAGCATGACCGACGTGGTTTACCATGTTGAGGAAAATAAAGCGTGATAAAGAAATCAGACACGGCAAGGCAAACTTTTTTATAGAACATAAATTGGTGAACGCAAAGGAACTTTCTAAATTGATCTGGAGAATCTAAAAAAAGTTACAGGGAAAGACCATAGTAACACTTTGGCAAAAAGAACTAGAATCATTGGTTGAATAACACATCTACACAGGATGCAGTCAAATAGCAATTTAGCCTTCATTCCTACTTATTGGACTCTGTCGGGTACTGACACAGAACCGCCTCCACTGGTTACCCCCCCCCCCCCCCCCCTCTGGGCTCAGTGGCTAGTGAATGACACTCTAACCTGTCTTCATCATAAGGGAGGTTTCTGAGTCCAAAGTGGACAAGGTGATTAGCTCACACAAGAACTCTAAACAAAAGATGGTTTGGACTGGACTCTACCTTTCTTTAAAAACTACAAAAGAGTCACTCATGGCCCATTACTAAAGGTCACCAACACATCTATTGGTCTGGGGGTTGGTCCAAGGGTAATGAAGTCCCATAATCACGGCACTTAATCGGCGGACCCTGCTGACATTGAGTAACTTAAGGCCCATTAGGTCATACTACCTGTGGTGTCAAAGGTTGTTCGAAAGTAATGTGTAGCAGAAAACTGATTGCCACCTCAACAAACAGCCCTTCACATTACACTCCGTGCAGTTTGGCTTCCAAGCGAAACACTCCACAGAAACGGCCAACTGCTTTCTGTCTGGAAAATGTGAAGTCCAAGATGGACAAAGGGGGCGTTGTTGGGGCTGTGTTTCTGGACATAAGGGAAAGCTTTTGATACTGTGTAACCATGAAATTCTCATCACAAAATTGGGTCCAGGTTCAACTTTTCCCCGATGCTGGAGATGATGAAATCATACCTTGAAGGCAGAACTCCCAACTGTGTTCATAGTGAGCAATGAGCTGTCGCCCACTCTTAGCTATGTGTGGCGTCCCAAGGGTCAATACTGGGGCCCCTCCTGTTCAGCCTGTACATAATGATCTTGCCTTTCTGTCTTACTGCGTCTGAGAAGTTCAAATGTATGCAGATATACCAGTGAGTATATGTGCCAAAGAGCAAACGCACTCCTGTGAATGGCCAGGTTACATAGTGACTCACACTGTAATGGTCCAGGTACATAGTAACTCCACTACTGTAATGCGCTCAGGTTAACAGTGCTCAGTAGACTCACTACTGTAACTGGCAGGTTACAAAAGTGTTCTCACTATCTGTAATGTCCAGTTACCATAGCAACTC
>NW_019949977.1:25651-26777 GCF_002910315.2 Salvelinus sp. IW2-2015 | reverse complement strand
TATCCTCCAGGCCGGCTCGGTCCTCCTGCTCCACACAAAACACTATGTCCCCTATCCTCCAGGCCGGCTCGGTCCTCCTGCTCCACACAAAACACAGTCCTTATTTTATGTGTTTCTAAAATCCCTAATGGATAAAAAGAATGGTGGAAAACAATTGGAACCATTTCCCTGTTTGACCTCTAGGTTTAATGGGGATTCTGACAGCTCCACTGTGGGGCTCTGTACACAATGAGTAAAACTCCCCGGCCCCATAGAGCCTTGGTCAAAAGAAGTGCACTATCTAGGGAGTAGGGTTCCATAGGGCCCTGGTCAAAAGAAGTGCACTATCTAGGGAATAGGGTGCCATTTGGGAAACAGACCACATCAGAAGTGTCCTCTGTGGTTATCAGAAGAATCTGTCCTCTCCATTCCGTCCCTGATTGTTTAACTATGGTGTTTTCTCAAGCTGCGTTTGCACAGATGTAAGTGGAGGCCTTTGTTTAAACAGACTTCAAATCATACAGTGCCTTTGGAAAGTATTCAGAACCGTTGACTTTGTCCACATTTTGTTACGTTACAGCGTTATTCTAAAATTGATTAAATACAAATATTTCCTCAGCAATCTCTTCACAATACACAAGACAAAGCGAAAACAGGTTCTTTTAAATATTTGCACAAAAAAAATACAATAAGAAATACCTTATTTGTGACTATCCACCTGGATTCGGTCTTATGTAACAAAATGCACCACAGTGCTGGGAGCTAACCAACCAGGTTCAATGTTAACTAGCTAACATTAGGCTCTAACTAGAAAAGCAAACGGCTCTGGGAAACAAATAATAACGTCAGCTAGGGAGCCAGCCAGCTAATCGTTGCTAGCTAGCTAACAGTACACTTTAGCTTAAGACATGTAGCTATCTAGCTAGGTAAACAATGAAACTAGCTAGGTAAACAACGTTTAAGATCACACCCGTCACGTAACGTTAGCTAACGAGCCAACCAGCTAACGTTAAACAACAATGAACAAAGTGCCAACAATGCCACAGTGCTGGGAGCTAACCTACCAGGTTCCATGTAAACTAGCTAACATTAGGGTCTAACTAGAAAGGCAAACGACTCTGGGAAACAAATAATAACGTCAGCTAGG
>NW_019949977.1:17405-18461 GCF_002910315.2 Salvelinus sp. IW2-2015 | reverse complement strand
CTGTTCCACACACCTGTCCCTCCAGACTCTCTAACAGCTCTGTTCCAACACCATGTCCCTCCAGACTCTCTAACAGGCTCTGTTCCAACACCATGTCCCTCCAGACTCTCTAACAGGCTCTTTCCAACACCATGTCCCTCCAGACTCTCTAACAGACCCTGTTCCAACACCATGTCCCTCCAGACTCTCTAACAGCTCTGTTCCAACACCATGTCCCTCCAGACTCTCTAACAGCTCTGTTCCAACACCATGTCCCTCCAGACTCTCTAACAGGCTCTGTTTCAACACCATGTCCCTCCAGACTCTCCAACAGCTCTGTTCCAACACCATGTCCCTCCAGACTCTCTAACAGGCTCCGTTCCAACACCATGCCCTCCAGACCTCCTAACAGGCTCTGTTCCAACACCTGTCCCTCCAGACTCTCTAACAGGCTCTTGTCCAACACCATGTCCCTCCAGACTCTCTAACAGGCTCTGTTCCAACACCATGTCCCTCCAGACTCTAACAGGCTCTGATCCAACACCATGTCCCTCCAGACTCTCTAACAGGCTCTGTTCCAACACCGTGTCCCTCCAGACTCTCTAACAGGCTCTGTTCCAACACCGTGTCCCCCCAGACTCTATAACAGGCTCTGATCCAACACCGTGTCCCTCCAGACTCTATAACAGGCTCTGATCCAACACCATGTCCCTCCAGACTCTCTAACAGGCTCTGATCCAACACCATGTCCCTCCAGACTCTGTAACGGGCTCCATGTGTGCTCTTTCCTTCAACTCATCACTCAGTGAAAGTATACACAATGAGAAAGCCCTGGCGACCCCTGGCCCAGAATGCTTAGCGTCATAGTGTAGACGTACCATGGTGACTACATCCCAAGGAGAAACCCAATACCCAACAGGGCTCATGGAGTATCCCAATACCCAATAGGGCTCAAGGAGTAACCCAATACCCAATAGGGCTCAGGGAGTAACCCAATACCCAATAGGGCTCAGGGAGTAACCCAATACCCAACAGGGCTCAGGGAGTAACCCAATACCCAACAGGGCTCATGGAGTA
>NW_019949977.1:7242-12164 GCF_002910315.2 Salvelinus sp. IW2-2015 | reverse complement strand
CAGTCTGTCAATAGTGTAGCAGGAATGATGAACAGAATGAGCCAAACAAAACGTATACAATCATGACAACCTTCAGGTCACAAGAGATACGATAGCAACCCTGCCCACGCTTCTCTCTCTCTCCCTCCCTCCCTCCTCCCTCCCTCCCTCCTCCCTCCCTCCCCCCTCCCTCCCTCCCTCCCTCCCTCCCTCCCCTCTCTTGCTCTCCTCTCTATGTCCTCTCTCCCCACTGCTCTGCTGTTCTGAGAATGAGGCTGGGGCCACAGACACTGAACATGTATGGTAAATGCATATGCATCTGTGTGAGTCGACAGTGGAGTGACGGTAGGGCCTTTGGGGACAGTGGAGTGACGGTAGGGCCTTTGAGGACAGTGGAGTGATGGTAGGGCCTTTGGGACAGTGGAGTGACGGTAGGGCCTTTGAGGACAGTGGAGTGACGGTAGGGCCTTTGGGGACAGTGGAGTGATGGTAGGCCTTTGGGGACAGTGGAGTGACGGTAGGGCCTTTGAGGACAGTGGAGTGACGGTAGGCCTTTGGGACAGTGGAGTGACGGTAGGCCTTTGGGACAGTGGAGTGACGGTAGGGCCTTTGAGGACAGTGGAGTGACGGTGGGCCTTTGGGGACAGTGGAGTGACGGTAGGGCCTTTGGGACAGTGGAGTGACGGTAGGGCCTTTGGGGACAGTGATACTGGAAGGCTGATGTATGACATTTGGCCAGGCGGTTTATTCTCAGTCTGAGGCCTGTCTGTGTTTTGAGAGGGAGGAAGTGTGTGTGTGTCTGTGTGCGTGAGAAAGTGTGTGAGTATGAGTGTGTGTGGGTGTGTTATGGGATGGACAAAACGTGTGTGAGCGGGAGTGCATGTGTTTGGCTGGGGAAACTAGCATTACTATTTAGAAACATGTGAGATGTGGATAGCGCCAGGCTAGCCTGATGCATTACTCCAGCTCAGGTTAGCCGTGCGGTTAACCATGGTCAGCCATAACGGCTCAACTGGTTGCACTGATACTGATGGGTATTGACAGCAACTGGCCTTGTGGGGATCACAACCTCAGCAGGACATACTGTACAACAGGGGGAACATTGAGTACAGAGGTATTGAACACACAAGCGGAAAATACTCGTAAAAAATATATATATATAAATTCCAGGAATGAGTTGAATTAATTCAAGTCAAACCAAAGACGGCCAAGAAACAAAACATCACGTTTTATCAATTCAACATGCAAAAACTAAAGTAGAATCGATCCTAGATGTAGCCCTTTATTTAAGTGATAATGCCAGAGAAGCCGGTGTTTGGAGGATATATTGCACGGATGTTGGTAGCCAAAACAAAGTCACTTTTATACAACGGGTTACCAATATCTCCAAATATTGACTGACATATTTTCATTAAAAATGTTATTTTGATTAATATTATTCATACTATTTCATCCTTCCACAAGATATAGTCCCAACACAAATCTAGGATTGCTACCCAAGCCGGTTGATCGTTCGTTCTATCGGTTCGTTTGCTAGAGACGCGACCCAGTCGTTCAGTCTTTTTGTTCTGTATCTATGGATTCGACCCAGTCATCGTTTTAAATGTTCCATTGCCATACTGGCTGGCAACATTCTTATCCTTTGCTAGCTAGCTAGCCAACTATGGCTAACTTACAGTCACGTCAAAAAGTGCAGTCAGAATAACAACACAGTAGCCGCAATTGCATTTGTTTAAGCTGTTTTCTAGTGACATTTATTTGAACACTTCCATAACAATGAGCTAATGAGCGCGATTTCACCTGGCATAGAACATTACTCATCAGGACACTGTTGTCAGAGGAGCTAGCCAACAACAGAACTAACACAAATCACTTCAAACGGAAGCTGCAAAGACTGAAAACTAGCTGCACTTTATTTAGTTTTACCTTTTTTTCAATTGACATTCTTTGTATATATCCATAAAAATGATGC
Source organism: Salvelinus sp. IW2-2015 (assembly GCF_002910315.2). NCBI lineage: Eukaryota > Metazoa > Chordata > Actinopteri > Salmoniformes > Salmonidae > Salvelinus > Salvelinus sp. IW2-2015. The sequence goes on along the minus strand of NW_019949977.1, from coordinate 10,213 downwards.
CAGCTGATTCATGATTTCGACTGGCTGAGAACGCTGCCAGCCTGCCTGTCTGTCTCGTCCCGACTCCCGAGATGTTCATTACTATTGTCACAACTTCCGCCGAAGTTGGTTCCTCTCCTTGTTTGGCGGCGCACGGCGGTCGACGTCGCCGGTCTTCTAGCCATCGCCGATCCACTTTTCATTTTCCATTGTTTTGTCTTTGTTTCCCACACACCTGGTTTTCATTTCCCAGTTACGGGTCATGTATTTTACCCTCTGTTCCCCCATGTCTTTGTGTGTGATTGTTTATTGTTAAGGTCGGTACGTTTCCGGCTGGTTTTTTACTGGTGCTGTTTTCACCTGTGTTTTATGGCAACCGTTATTGTTCGCACATTGGTATTGTTACTTTGTGTTATTTTCTTAAGTAAAGTGCGTTTTCACTCATCTCTGCTCTCCTGCGCCTGACTTCATGCACCAGCTACACCCACAGCCTGACAACTATGGGACAGCAGGAGATCGAATTTGAATATTGAAACAATGTTACAAATATCAGAGAGACAGACAGTAAGGTTTATACAAATCTCCATTGTTAAAAACGAAATGTTAGTCTTAAAGAAATATGAGATAATGTCCAGGACACCTACAGCAGCCGATGTCACAGGAAGGCCAACATGATCATCAAGGACATCAACTACRCGAGCCACTGCCTGTTCACCCCACTATCATCCAGAAGGTGAGGTCAGTACAGGTGCATCAAAGCWGGGACCGAGAGACTGAAAAACAGCTTCTATCTCAAGGCCATTAGACTGTTAAACAGCCATCACTAACATAGAGAGGCTGCTGCCAACATACACTCAAAACTCTGGCCAAAATTACTGCTCTAATTAGATTGGTAACCAGTTTATAATAGCAATAAGGCACCTCAGGGTTTGTGATATATGGCAAATATACAACGGCTAAGGGCTGTGTCCAGGCACTCCGCGTTACGTCGTGCCTAAGAACAGCCCTTAGCCGCGGTATATTGGCCATATACCACACCTCCTCGGGCCTTATTGCTTAAATAGATCCCGGCTGGAATGCGGTTTTAACCAATCAGTATTCAGGATTAGACCCGCCCGTTGTATAATATATAGTAGATCATACAAGCCTGCTAACACGTTGAGTACTTTCCTTTGCTTCTTCCAACTGAGGCTATGAATACACAGTTGTTAGGACAGGTAAACACACACTGCAGATGCTGTCCATCTTACACTGACACACCAAACCAAACCCATTACAGCTTTGCTATGCCATCTTTCTTACATCTCTATCGACCTCCACACTGCCGCCGGCCCTACAACAGATCTGTCATGATCACAAATGGTTCTGCTGAACCTAATGCTCTCTAATGATGTTGTTGCTAATGATAATGTTAGGAGATTAAACGGTTAAACAACAACTTATTGATTCCCACAGATCTGATTGGTGGTTGGGGGCCATGGTGACCTAATGTAGACAGACGTGTCATAATAGGTTAAGAGTCAAACTAGGGGGGTTAAGGTTCATTTGAATAACTGTTTATCCACAGTGGTCCAATTTAAGTCTGCAGAAGGTATAACTAAAAAAACACACAGAAAATTATATATAAGGAAACAGAGACAACCAATGCCATGATAAGGCCAAGACTCTTACATGACATGGGTAAGGAATTTAGGAATCCAAAGAAAATAGGGACWKAATACACACATAGAACACAATACACACACAGCACACAATACACACACATAATACAATACACACATATAACACAACACACACACAGCACACAATACACATACATAATACAATACACACATAGAACACAATACACACACAGCACACAATACACACACAGAACACAATACACACACAGCACACAATACACACATAACACAATGCACACATAGAACACAATACACACACAGAGCACAATACACTTAGAATACAATACACGCATATAACACAATACACACACATAACATACTACACACACATAACACACTACACACAGACCACAATACTCACATATAACACAATACACACATATAACACAGAGCCACTCTCGAAGTTCAAAGACATTCAGAGTTTAAAGCCCCAGTGCAGTCTTTAAAATGTATTTTAATCATCACTCTATGTCTAATAACTCCAAATATATGTTTTATTATTTCATTCACTGAGCCTACTTTTGTTATTGAAGTACTCAGTCTGATCATTTGGACGTGTTGATACAAATATAAATATATTTACATATACAGCCCTGATTGGCGAATAGGATCGTCTAGACCAGTTCTTACACTAAAAGAGCATTATCATCATTTTGACCATTTCAGATAGTTCTTCTTCACCCAAGTGTGGAAATATCCTAAAACGTGTTTGACTGCACTGGGAGACTGTATTATGATATGTCATAACTGACTGATTTATTAGTTTCAATACAGACCTTCCCTGCTTCCTTCCTGTCTTCCTCTGATAAACTGGATTCTCTCTATTTTCTATTTCTGTCAGCTGTTCTCTAATGAGAGCTGACAGCACAATTCAGTACCACTTAGTTTAGTGCAGAAAGTGCCAACTCCGGGCTCTTCATCACTGTGTGTGTGTGTGTGTGTGTGTGTGTGTGGTGTGTGTGTGGTGTGTGTGTGTGTGTGTGTGTGTGTGTGTGTGTGTGTGTGTGTGTGTGTGTGTGTGTGTGTGTGTGTGTGTGTGTGTGTGAGCATGCAAGAGAGCGAGAGAGGGGCTACCAGAGACCCAGACGCTGTTTAAATGATGTTATCACAACCTATTGTTATCTCACACACACTGGATGAGAATGTGTTTGTTCTATGTGTGTATTGTGTTCTATGTGTGTATTGTGTTCTATGTGTGTATTGTGTTTATGTGTGTATTGTGTTCTATGTGTGTATGTGTTATAGTGTGTATTGTGTTATATGTGTGTATCGTGTTATATGTGTGTTTTGTGTTTAATGTGTGTATCGTG
>NW_019949977.1:0-4412 GCF_002910315.2 Salvelinus sp. IW2-2015 | reverse complement strand
ACTGGCTTGAGGTCGGGTGATGCAGCACTCCATCACGCTCCTTCTTGGTCAAATAGCCTTTACACAGCCTGGAGGTGTGTTGGGTCATTGTCCTCCTGAAAAACAATTGATAGTACCACTATGCGCAAACCAGATGGGAGGGCAGATCGCTGCAGAATGCTGTGGTAGCAATGCTGGTTAAGTGTGCCTTGAATTCTAAATAAATCACTGACAGTGTCACTAGCAAAGCACAATCACACCTCCTCCTCCATGCTTCACGGAGGGAACTACACATGCAGAGGTCATCTGTTCACCTACTCTGCGTCTCACAAAGACATGGCAGTTGGAACCAAATATCTCAAATTTGGATTCATCAGACCAACGGTCACATGGCTCGTGTTTCTTGGGCCAAGCAAGTATCTTCTTATTGGTATACTTTAGTAGTTGTTTCTTTGCAGCAATTCGACCATGAAGGCCTAATTCACGCTGTCTCCTCTGAACAGTTGATGTTGAGATGTGTCTGTTACTTGAACTTTTGAAAGCATTTATTTGGGCTGCAATTTCTGAGGCAGGTAACTCTATTGAACTTATCCTCTGCAGCAGAGGTAACTCTTGGTCTTCCTTTCCTGTGGCGGTCCTTGTGAGAGCCAGTTTCATCATAGCACTTTTTTGCGACTGCCCTTGAAGAAACTTTCAAAGTTCTTGAACTGTTCCGCATTGATTGACCTTCATGTCTTGAAGTAATGATGGGCTGTCATTTCTCTTTGCTTGTTTGAGCTTTTCTTGCCATAATATGTACTTAGTATTTTACCAAATAGGGCTATCTTCTGTATACCACCCCTACCTTGTCACAACACAACTGATTGGCTCAAATGCATTAATAAGGAAAGAAATTCCACAAATTAACTTTTAAGAAGGCACACCTGCTAATGTAAATGCATTCCAGGTGACTACCTCATGAAGCTGGTTGAGAGAATGCAAAGAGTGTGCAAAGCAGTCATCAAGGTACAGGTTGGCTACTTCTGAAGAATCTCAAATATAAAATACATTTTGATTTGTTGAACACTTTTTTGGTTACTACATGATTCCATACGTGTTATTTCATAGTTTTGATGTCTTCACTATTGTTCTACAATGTAGAAAATAGTCCAAATAAAGACAAACCCTGGAATGACTAGGTGTGTCCAAACTTTTGACTGGTACTGTCTATATCCATTGATTCTGGAAGAATATAACTTATAAATGCCTCATGAGCTTAGTTCAACTGTCTCATCCTGTCAGAACAACAAATATAAGCTTGTTTTTCTCCAATGTTTGTAAACATTGTAAATGTAAACAAACACTGTATTGCCTCATAACATGGTTAAAACAATACTTTTGATATCATGGATGGTCGGTCCTTGCATCCATAGCTCTGTCTATTAATCTGAGTGGTTACATTTCTCCAGGCCCATCCCTCAGTTTTTAAHCAAAACAGAGGAGTGCCCACCATTATGTTTTTGTTTCATCTGTGGATTTGCCATTTAAACATCTGCATATTATCAAGATATCAAAGTGTCACCAACAAAAAGGTAAACAATAGGCCTATAGCAAATGCAGCATATGGCATTCATTTTTCACGTGTAAATATAACTTTTCAGTAGTGCTCAAAGCATGTCATTCCATGAGCGCAGCATTTATTTTTCAACTCAAATCAATGATCCCAATCAGTCCTCCATGACAACAAAATCATAAACAACAGAGTAGGGCTGGCTAATAAGTCTTTAGTTTTGGGGTTATGCTCAGATTAAACAATTTGGCTAATCTATACTTCCATATTTCCAAGTCCTATTCTTGAAGATCAAGGGGTATAACATTTATTGGAATGACTGGAATTCTGATAGACTTTGGTTTGTAATATAAATATATAATTTAATAATTTATTATTATTATTATTATTATATGAAGGAGAAAGAGATGGGTTAGAAGAAGCCTACATAACCAACACTTAAAGTAAAATGTAACATCCATATATGGCCAGCTATGTAAACTTGAACATTGATTTATCCTGCAATAGATCGAAAGACCAAAATCATTGATGAAGGACTGAAAAAATCGATATTTGAGTAACCTATWTTATCTGGTTCAGAGAAGGACATTCTGTGKATGTGAGCATAACTTCTGTTGCTAACATGGCTTTTCAAGAGAATGAGCAATCTGCAGATAAYCTMATTTTAATGTAAACTCTTGATACATGTCCCAAACAAAACCCGCCTTTGAGTCATTAACTCCTTAACTCAGGTATTAGAAAACATTGTACCATGAAACTTTTTCAAACCGTTAATCAGGCTAAAATGCTTTGGGACTCTCGTTCCAAGCCTAGAGGAATATTGGGAGGTCATCTTTCTAAGAGTGAACAGGTAGAACATTTATTGAACGACTCTAATCTACATCGTTTCTGTTCTCTGAGACATGGCTGAAAAAACCTTCTCCAATTTCTGYCTTTAATGTCCCTGGATATTCCATATTCAATAGGGACAGGGGAGAGGGCAGAGAGGGTGGATTGCTTATGTACATGAAAGATAACTTTAAATGCAATCRTATAATATGGAAAYATGCCAATGACATTGAATGTATGGGGCTGAATGTCTTCCTCTCCCCTCATATGTCTCTCACTATTATTGGATTATATCGACCACCAACATCTGATATATTGTTTTATGACCATCTAAATGCCATGCTTAAAGAATGTGATCATAAGAAGGAGATCATCTTCATGGGCGATTTCAATATAATCTGGGAAAACAAAATTTACAGGAAAAAACTCAGATCACAGATTATTTCAACCTGACTCAAATATACAAGGTCCAACCAGATTAACACAGTCATCCCAGACTCAAATTGATCTGGTGTTTACTAACAGACCTGATCGAATAATTAAGTCCATTAACTTACTAACTGGCATATCTGACCACAATGTTACATTGGTAGTTAGAAAGCTCAATAAAAAGAGATTTAAGAACCATATTAATGTGCAACAGTACGATAAGAAAATCCAGAAAAGTGAGCAGAGTAACTACGATGCAGCTATAAGTGAAATTGACTGGTCTGATCTGTTAAGCAATGAAGACCCAGAGTCTGGATACAGAACATTTGACAGCTATTGACAAAGTGGGAACTTATATTTTACTAGGAAATTTCAACGTAAACCAAGACGGAAAACCTCTCTACCATGGTTCAATGAGGACCTCTGGAGGCAGGTGAGAGAATGGGATTTTTCCTTGAAAATAGCACTGAAGTCTGGTAAGAATGATGACAGATGTGTATTTGCATCAAGGAGAGATAAGGTGGTTAGGAATATAAAAAAGCAAAAGCAGAGGTCTTTCTTAGATCAATCAAGCAAAGGAAATGGCAAAGTGATTTTGGAAAATCTCAACAAACTAACTGGGAGAGGAGCTGAAAAGACCAAAAACATCCTGAATTAATTAATGGGATTCTAATTCAAGAATGCAATTTCATATACACTACTTTTAACAATGTTTTTGTTGACTCTGTCAGGGAACTGGCTCAAAGATTTTCAACCAAGAACACAGTTCTCACTCCCATAGATAATAATAATAAACAAATATTCAGAATTCCTGAAATCTCAGCGTCAGAAGTGGACAGTATTATTAGCTTCTTCAGGAGCTCTAGAATAATATGTATTTGGTCTATACACTGTATTCCTGAAGAGACACAAATATTATCTGATTGCCCCTATTGTACATCTAGTCAATCTGTCCATCAAATATGGGTTCTTCACCAATGCTTGGAAGTCTGCAGCAGTGATACCTGTTTTATATCTGGTGACCCAACACTGGTGGAAAATTACCGACCTATAAGCATTCTTCCAGTGCTATCAAAAGTAGCTGAAAGATGGGTGGCTGATTATCTGACTGATCATCTCATTCAGGGCAACTCCATACATCAAATGCAATTTGGATTCAGAACTAACCATTCTACCGAAAAAAAACAATTGCTATTTTCTGGAGTGAATCTAAATTGGACATAGTTGGTGAAGACGGCACAGTCTTTTTGGATCTTAAAAGGGCATTTACTGTGAATCACGAGGTCCTCCTATCCAAACTATCCTCCCTTAATGTGTCCACTGAAGTCATTAGTTGGATGTATTCCTATCTGACAAACAGAAGTGAAAGGGTTTGTTTGGGGGAAACTCAGTCGGACCCTTTACTATAACATTGGGGTCCCACAAGGGTCAATATTAGGCCCCCTTCTGTTTACCATCTATAGAAATGATCTCCCACTTGCTTGCCCACAAGTTAACATGCAGATGGGTCTGTAGTCATTTAGGCAGGTTGCCTTTGTGTTCTTGGGCACAGGGACTATGATGGTCTGCTTGAAACATGTTGGTATTACAGACTCAATCGGGGACATGTTGAAAATGTCAGTGAAGA
>NW_019949976.1:10153-12130 GCF_002910315.2 Salvelinus sp. IW2-2015 | reverse complement strand
TTGGTGAACAAATGTGTTTACATCCCTGTTAGTGAGCATTTCTCCTTTGCCAAGATAATCCATCCACCTGACAGGTGTGGCATATCAAGAAGCTGCTAAAAAATGGCTTAATTTCTATAGGCTATGCAATTGAATGAGAAAACAGAGTTTTGATTGCCTCTATTAGAAAGAGGATCCGATCAGTTTTCTATAGGCTAGGCCTACTATATTTATTTATCAACTTTCCTAATATTAAGCACATACTTTACAACAGGAATATAGCCTACCTGGCTGGCATGAAAATGAACCCCAGGGAAAAGCGTCCTCCATTCGCCATTTATGTGCCCCAGTTTCCGAGACCGGTGCATGATAATGGTCCCTGTAACGGCTGTCAATGTCGTTCTCCTCCTCAGACGAGGAGGAGCATGGATCGGACCAAGATGCGGAGTAGGAGGTATTCATGATTTTAATGGCAAACCAACAAACACTACAAATAAACAAAACAACAAACGTGACTAACCTGCAACAGTCCTGTGTGGCCCAAACGCTAACACAGGAAACAAACACCCACAAAACACCAGTGAAACCCTGGCTGCCTTAGTATGACTCTCAATCAGAGACAAACGATACACACCTGTCTCTAATTGAGAATCATACCAGGCCGAACACAAAACCCAACATAGAAATACAAAACATAGACTGCCCACCCAACACTCACGCCCTGACCAATAAAGACATACAAAACAAGAGAAAACAGGTCAGGAACGTGACAGTCCCAGACGTGTCTGTCTTCACTTGTAGCCTACTTCTTAGCTGAGATGCCTGTGAGAAGGAACCGATCACGTGACGGGCATTTGCTAATAAGAATTGAAATATCTGAGAGAGCCATGTGAGTGAGAGGTGTTTTGGAGCATGGCAGCTGGGAGAAGGGAATTATAATTATTTTCAGTCCATGGGCACAACGGCCACTTTGGGCACAACGGCCACTTTGGCCGCAAAAGGCATGGATTTTTTAGGGGCCACTACGGCCACACAAGGGGTATGCCGCGAAGAATATTATGCCTGGTGAGAATATTATCAAGTGCTTGTCAAATTGTGAACGTCACGCCCTGATAGAGAGCCTTCGGGGTTCTCTATAATGTTTTAGGTCATGGCGTGACTAGGGGGTTTTCTAGTCGTTATTTTCTATGTTGGTGTGAGTATGGTTCCTAATTGGAGGCAGCTGATGATCGTTGCCTCTAATTGGGGATCATACTTAGTGTGGTCCGTTTCCCACCTGCGTTGTGGGATATTGTTTTGTTTAGAGCCGAATGTGCTCTACGAACGGCATGTTCGTTTATTTATTTGTTGTTTTGAAGTTTCACCTCAATAAATATGTGGAACTCTACGCACGCTGCGCTTTGGTCCACTCATTATAACGAACGTGACAGAATATCCCACCACTACAGGACCAAGCAGCGTGCCATGGAGGAAAAGGAGAGCTGGACATGGGAGGAAATAATGGGTGGATGCGAGACCCATAGATAGGAGGACAGCGACGATGCCGGGGTCCGCGGCCACAGAAACCCCAAGATTTTTTGGAGGGGGGCACAAGGGGCGGTCGGTCGAGCCGAGGAGAGAGCCAGAGACTGTCGGGGAGTCGATGGGGCAGTTGGAGGGAGATCGGAGAGAGATGTTGGTTAGGTGTATTCTGCAGCGCACTCGCACTGAGGAGCGTGTCATCAAACCGGTGAAACCTGTGCCGGCTCCACGCACCAGGCCTCCAGTGTATCTTCCCAGCCCGGTACGGCCTGTGCCGGCTCCCCGCACTCGCCCTGAAGAGCGTGTCATCAGTCCGGTGAAACCTGTGCCGGCTCCACGCACCAGGCCTCCAGTGCGTCTTCCCAGCCCGGTACGGCCTGTGCCGGCTCCCCGCACTTGCCCTGAAGAGCGTGTCATCAGTCCGGTGAAACCTGTGCCGGTTCCACGCACCAGGCCTCCAGTGTATCTTCCCAGCCC
>NW_019949976.1:2503-9374 GCF_002910315.2 Salvelinus sp. IW2-2015 | reverse complement strand
AGGACGCGCGCAGTTGCGTCCCTGATGTGTCTGTCTTACACTTGGTAGCCTGTGAGATAAGACCTGAATACATGAAGGAGAGCCATGTGAGTGAGAGGTGCTTCGGAGCAGGCAGCAATGCCGGGCCAAGGGAACGACGCAGCACTCGGGGCAAGGGAGGCGACGCAGACACTCCGGCCAGGGCGCGACGCAGCACTCCGGGAAAGGGCGCGACGCAGCAGCTCCGGGCCAAGGGCGCGACGCAGCCACTCCGGGCCAAGGGCGGACGGCAGGCACTCCGGGCAAAGAGGCGGACGCAGCACTACCGGGCCAAGGGCGGCGACGCAGCACTCCGGGCCAAGGGCGCCGACGCAGCACTCCGGCAAGGGCGCGACCAGCACTCGCGGGCCAAGGCGCGACGCCAGCCTCCGGGCCAAGGGCGTCGGACGCAGCACTCCGTTTGGCCAAGGGCGCGACGCAGCAACTCCGGCCAAGGCGCGACGTCAGCACTCCGGCGCCAGGAACGACGCAGCACTCAGGCAAGGGACGACGCAGCACTCCGGGCCAAGGGCACGACGCAGCAGTCACCGGGCCAAGGGCACGACGCAGCACTCCGGGCAAAGGGCACAACGCCACTGCGCCACAAAATGTAAGTATCTTTTTAGGGTGCATTACGGTCACAAGGGGATGCCACGCGTGAAATTCGCAGGCAATAATCAAGTTGCTTGGTCAAATTGTGAATGAGAGACGATGAAGTGTGTACAGCCTGCCGCAAAAAAACAAAGCACGAGCTCATGCCTTTCAAGCAACTTTTTTCAAATCATCATTAGAGTCGCATCATGCCAGCCTTACAATGTATTAAATTAAACATATCAGGCACCAATGTTTATAGAAAATAAAGGGACTGAATTTCTTCTGTTAACCAATCGGACACAAGGAATAGGCAGCATGATTACGATCACAATCAATAAATCAATAGATAATATCCTTTTATGTTTGAACAGGCTTTCATTCCATTGTATTCTTATCCTGGATAAAAGAATATAAAATAAAATACCACGGAATTTAAGCAATCTTGTCTGCTAAATGAACTAGGTGTTAGACACAAACATTTCGCGCCAGAGCCAGTTCAGGATAGACATTAGGAACAACATCAGAGTTATGGCTATTCTGTTGTTTTAGGACTGTCGTAAAATAATCGTCGTGGTTATTGGTGAAAAGGTGTAGGGAATCATTACAATGGGATTAGATGTTTCATTTTTTAAAAATGTAGATATTCAAGGGTACTGCAATCAAGTGGCTTTGTAGACTTTGGTGTGTGGAAGCCAGGAGATGCTAAATGTGTTATGTTTAAACGAGTCCATTACCGTGAGACCGGCTGTTATTTGCTTGACAATCACATGTTTTGACGAAATTTTGCCGACACAGCTATTGTGCTACCAGTGGAAGGTGTCCTGAATTGTTCATGTATGAGCTGAGAGGGGTCCACACAGGCTTGATGCACCGACCCGATGGTAGAACAGGCCTGGAAACCAGAAAAAAATAAAAAAAAAAAAAAACATCTGGATGGGACAGCAACCGGCTGGACCACATCTAATAACATCTGTAAAACATCTAAGAGAATAGTAGACAGAGAGATAGTCAGGGTTTAAAGACTGGGACGCATACGTTTAATACATCTAGAGCAGAGACAGAGGAGAATAGTCAGGGTTAAGACTGGGCCACGCCTAAATACATCTGTCACATCTTAGGAGGATAGAAGACAGAGAGAAGTCCATGGGTTAAGACTGGACCACGTCTAACTACATCTAGAGAAGAGAGCCAGACGATGATATGTCCAGGGTTAAGACTTGGCAGCGCCTATACATCTGGTACATTCTAGAGATAAGAGAAACCAGATGAGATAGTCCTAGGGTTAAAGACTGGGTCACAATCTAATACATTATAACAGAACACGGAAAAAGATGATTTAACCATGGACTTATACACAGAAAGATCATCAGTGACAACCAGCAGATCTAATGGAGGGTCTGTTCCTGGTCTGAACTTCTGTACTACATGCTACTATAACAGAAGACTAATGGAAGTGGTCTGTCTGGTTTGAACTTTTACTGTAACTACAAAATGCTACTATAAACAGAAGCTAATGGAAGGGTCTGTCTGTCTGGTTGACTTCTGTAGCTACATGCTACTATAACAGAGCTATGGAGGTATGTCTTGTCTGGTTGACTGTTCGTGTATGACTACAATGCTATGTATAACACCAGCTATGGAGGGTCTGTCTTCTGGTTGACTTCTGTAACTACAGCTACTATAACAGAGCTATGGGGGTATGTTCTGTCTGGTTGACTTCTGTAACTAACATGCTACTATAACAGAGCTATGGAGGGTCTGTCTGGTTGACTGCTCTGTAACTACCATGCTACTATAAAGAGCTTAATGAGGGTATGTTTGGGTTGGATTTCTGTAGCTACATGCTACTTTACATGCAGAGCTAATGGAGGGTATGTCTGGTTGATTCTGTACTACATGCTACGTTTAACAGAGCTAATGGAAGGGTTGTTCTTGGTTGCTTTCTGGTAACTACATGCTATTATAACACAGTAATGGAGGGTCCTGTCTGTCCTGGTTGACTTCTGTAGCTACATGCTACTATAAAGAATGATGTAGAGACGTACACAGGCTTAATGTGTACATACAGGAGTGAGCAGCAGTAGGCGGGGCCTTTCCCTCCAGATCTTCTCTGTGTTCAGGGAAGGCAGGACAGGTAGCGCTGGGGCAGAGTGGGAGGTGGAGAACGCATCACTGCTGTCTGGACGGGGTATACCACCGCACCTACACACTCAACACACACAGGGAACACTACGTTTAGGACACCATCACTGTGTCCTGGACCTGGACGGTTAAGACCACCGCTACACATCAACACACACAGGAGAAAACTACAGTTAGACACCATCACTGCAGTTGGACTGCGTGTAGACAACCCGCCTAACATCAACACCACAGGAGAACACTACAGTTAGAACATCACTGCAGTCTGGACCTGGGATCGGGTAGAACAACCCGCCTACCAGTCAACACCCACAGGAGAAAACACTATACAGTTAGACCATTCACTGCAGTCTGGACCTGGACGGTAGACCACCCGCCTACACATTCAACACACACAGGAGAAACACTACAGTTTAGGAACACCATCCACTGCAGTCGGACGGTATACCACCCGCCTTACACATCAAGCAGACACACAGGAGAAACACTACAGTTTGACACCATCATGCAGTCTGGGACCTGGACCGGTAGACCAACGCCTACAATCAACACACACAGGAAACACTACAGGTTAGACACATCAATGCAGTCTGGACGCTGGAGGTAAGACCACCCGCCTACACATCAACACACACAGGAGAAACACTACAGTTAGTTACCATCACTTGCAGTCTGGACCTTGGACGGTAGACAACCCACCTACACTCAACACAGCACAGGAGAAACACTACAGTTAGCCACCATCACCCTAGCTGTCCTGACCTGGAACGGTAGACAACCGCCTACACTTCAAAACACAGGAGAAACACTACATTAGACACAATCAACTGCAGTCCTGGACTGTGGGACGGTAGACCACCGCACCTACACATCAACACACACAGAGAACACTACAGTTTGACACCATCATGGCGTTCTGGGACCCTGGAACGGTAAATTCCCCGCCTACACATCAACACACACAGGAGCAACACTACAGTTAGACACCATCACTGCAGTCTTGGACCTGGGACGGTAGACCACCCGCTCTACACATCAAAAACCACAGGAAGAAACTACAGTTACGGACACCCATCACTGCAGTCTGGACTTTGGAACGGTTAGACCACCCCGCCTACAATGCAACACACACAGGAGAACACTACAGTTTAGCCCCATCACTGCTGTCTGGACCTGCGGTTGACACCCGCTACACTCACACAATCAGGGAAACACCTACAGTTTGAGCCACCATCATTCAGTCTTGGACGGGAAGGTTTTAGACAAACCCGCCTACACTCACACACGACAGGAGAAACACCACAGTGGGGAAACATACGTGGGGAACACACAGTGGGGAACTCCACAGTGGGGTTAACACCACAGTGGGGAACTCCACAGTGGGGAAACCACAGTGGGCTCAGGGTTAAGTTGCAACACACAGTGGGGAACACCACAGTGGGTGGAACACACATGGGTCCAGGTTATAGTTGAAACACGCACAGTGGGGGACACACAGTGGGTCAGGGTTTTATAGTTTTGAAAACACCACAGTGGGGAACACCACGTTGGGGACACCACAGTGGGGAACACCATAGTGGGGAACACCACAGTGGGTCAGGGTTATAAGTTGAAACACGCAACAGTGGGGAACACCAAGGGGTTAGGTTATAGTTAAACAACACAGTGGGGAAAACCACAGTGGGGAACACCACAGTGGCGGAACACCACAGTGGGTCAGGGTTTATAGTTTGAACACCACAGTGGGGAACACCACAGTTGGGGAAACCACTGTTGGGGGTAACACGCCACAGTGGGTCAAGTGGTTATTGTTGAAACACCACAGTGGGGAACACCACAGTGGGGCACCACAGTGGGGAAACACCCCAGTGGGGAACACACAAGTGGGTCAGGGTTATAGTTGAACACCACAAGTGGGGAACACCACAGTGGGTGCAGGGGTATAGTTGAAACGCCACGAGTGGGGACACCCGTGGGGAGAACACACAAGTGGGAACACACAGTGGGTTAGGTTATGTTGAAACACCACAGTGGGAACACAGTGGGAATTCACCACAGTGGGGAACAACTCCCAGTGGGGAACACCACAGTGGGGAACACCACAGTGGGGAACACCATAGTGGGGAACACTACCGTGGGTCGGGTTATAGGTTGATAACACCAGAACAGTGGGGAGAACTACCACAGTGGGTCAGGGTTTATAGTTGAACACACCACAGTGGGGAACACACAGTGGCCGAACACCAAGTGGGACCACAGTGGGGTAGGGTTATAGTTTTGAAACACACAGTGGGGAACACCCACAGTGGGGAACACCACGTGGGGAAACCAACAGTTTGGGGTCAGGTTATAGTTGAAACACCACATGTTTGGGGAACACAACAGTGGGGAAACACCACAGTGGGGAAACACCACAGTGGGGGAAACAAGTGGGTCAGGGTTATAGTCTGAAACACCAACATTAGTGGGGAACACCACACGTGGGTCAGGGTTATAGTTGAAACCCAGAGTAGCGGGAACACACAGTTGGGGAACACCAACAGTTGCGGGAACACCAGCAGTGAGGTCAGGGTTATAGCTGAAAACCCCAGTGGGGCACACCACAGTGGGGCACCACCACAGTGGGGCACACGCAAGTGGGTGGGACAAGCCACAGTGCGGGAACACCACGAGTGGGGAACACACAGTGGGTCAGGGTTATAGTTGACACAACCACAGGTCAGACATATGTCCTGTGGGCCAGAGTTGTATAGTTCTATTCACACGTGTATTTACTTTCCTACTTCTCTGTCTCAGCTGGACCAGGAAGTTAACACAGTCTGGTCTTTTGTGGGCTGCCCGGTAGTCAGAGATGATGGTTATAAACCTGTTATATCAAACACACAAGGTACATTCAGACTCGGGACTATCAACACAAACACCAGGTACGATTCAGACTCTGGATATCAAACAAACACACAGTGTACACAGAACTCCTGGATATCAACACAATAACACACCGGTATAGACTCCTGACTTATCAACACAAACCACGGTACATGCAGACTCATTATCCAATTCCGAGGTGCATATTCAAGAACTGTCCACATTTACTTTTCGTCAGCCAACAAGATGAGTAGACCTAACGAACAGCGAATGCATTAGCCTATGTCAATCTACTATCCCCCATAGTACAAAAGTTGACCTATTCTGTGTGAGAAATAAATATTCCAGACATAGTCTGGGATAGTTGTGGGATGCAATAGATCCCAAATTATTACAACCACTAGAATAAAACAAACAAACAAAAATMTCCGCAATGTGGCTGACGCAACAGATCAGAACGTTTAGCTGAAAATGTGGATAAACTATTAGGCTATTTCTTCACATTATAAGCGTGAAAATTATCTTCCCAAACTTGAAACTCACGCGCTGTGTATGTATGTAGTTAGGCTCTACACTCCGTTGTAAAGCAGATTAATGTGCTTAATTTTAAGAAGTTATTTGGCCACTTTAGTTGTGATACAAACCTTATCAAAACATATAGGCCTATGGCCTAGGCTACGTGAGGTATGCGACTATGATTAGAAAAAGTCACACAAAAAAAGGGCTTTGTTTCTTGCCTTGCGCTGGGCATAATTCACAAGTGATAATATATAATTCACAAGTGATGGGCTAATATTGTCACCCATCAGACTATTCTTGATGTAATATTGTCTTGACATATAGTAAATAATATATGTGTGAAATTTGCTTTGATTTAGAATGGACCATTTTCATGTACCTGTATCGAAACAGGGGCAGCTGGGAAAAAAGAAACAATCTATGCACTTAAATAGCGAATGGAGGACGTTTTCTCGTGGTTCATTTTCAGCCTGGTAGGCTATACTCCTGTTGTAAAGAGAAGCAATGTGCTCAATATCAGGAAAGTTGAGAAATAAATATAGTAGACCTAGCCTATAAAAAGCTGATGGGATCRTCCTCTTTTTAATAGAGGCCATCACTCTGTTTTCTAGTGCAATTGCAAAGCCAATAGAAATGTTACACAACATGAGCTCATGGGCTCTCATGAAGTGTTTGAATAGATTTTCCAAAACATTTGTTTTGATGTCAGAGGGGTTAGAGGGACAATAGAGTG
>NW_019949976.1:0-1460 GCF_002910315.2 Salvelinus sp. IW2-2015 | reverse complement strand
CTCACCTCTCCTCACCCCATCTCACCTCTCCTCACCCCTCATACAGGTGCCACATAGCATGAGTCAGCGATCAGTCTACAAAAAGAGAACCACTCAAAATAAACGTAAAGTTATGACTAGCTACTGTTCCCTGAAGGAGGGAAATGAGGTACAACATACTAT
Source organism: Salvelinus sp. IW2-2015 (assembly GCF_002910315.2). Taxonomy (NCBI): domain Eukaryota; kingdom Metazoa; phylum Chordata; class Actinopteri; order Salmoniformes; family Salmonidae; genus Salvelinus; species Salvelinus sp. IW2-2015. The sequence continues at coordinate 1,298 of NW_019949976.1, read as the reverse complement.
GGGGAGTCACACTCGCCACTTCGGTTGAATCTACAATCACTACTGATGAGGCCAATGAAATCCACACCTCGCTGGAAGCCCCGCCTTCCACAGGTGATAGGAGTGAGGCTCGGATTCATTCCTTAAATTTCTAAAAGATGGCGCCGTACTGCATGGCTGCCGTTTTGCAGACTCCAACCCAATAATTATTTAACTAAATGAATCCGCTATCATTTCTTATAACCAATATAACCGATCCGCAAGGCAATCAAACAAGCGAAATGTCGTTATAGGGACAAAGTGGAGTCGCAATTCAACGGCTCAGACACGAGGCTTATCTGGCAGGGTCTACAGGCAATTACGGACTACAAAAAGAAAACCAGCCACYTCACGGACACCGACGTCACGCTTTCAGACAAACTAAACGTCTTCTTTGCCCGCTTGGAGGATAATACAGTGCCACCGACGTGGCCCGCTACCAAGGCCTGCGGGCCCCCCTCTCCTTCTCTGAGATAAACCCCTCTGTGCCATAYCTGATGATATGAAAGTGAGGTAGCCGTTCTGAGTGTATATCTGATTCTACCTTCTAGATTTGTCTTCCCGAAGCTGGTGGAGCAGTGCAGCCAAGGTATAGTGAGTACGATCGTCTTCACTGGACTGGCAGCAGAACAGAAGAACCCGATCCTCCAAACCGTACAGCAGCTGATCCGGTCAGCCAATCCCAGCGCTGTCTTCATCCTGGCAGAGAGAGGAGCTGTTACCAGGTAGATTAGCCTAATGGAGTTTTAACTCATTTCTGTCTAAATCTTTCAGTAATTCTCATGGTTCCTTGCGTAACAATGCATCATTCTCTTCTATAGGAATGAGGATGTGAAGATGATTTTGTCTGAGAGCAGCTTCTCTGAGGCGCAGATGATGAGAGCACGCTACCTGCTCTACCCTGGCTGGTAAGATGATCTCTCCCTCTCTCCTCCACCTCTATCTCTCTTCTCRTTCCCCTCTCTCTCCTTCCCCTCCAACTCTCTCTTCTTCCCCTTGATCTCTCCTCTCCTTCTCTACTTCTCTCCTCTCCTTCTCTTCCACCTCTCTCCCTCTCTTCCACCTCCCTCTCCCTCTCTTCCACCTCTCTGCAGCAATTACAGCTGCAAGTCTCTTGGGGTATGTCTCTATAAGCTTGGCACATCTAGCCACTGGGATTTTTGCCCATTCTTCAAGGTAAAACTGCTCCAGCTCCTTCAAGTTGGATGGGGTCCGCTGGTGTACAGCAATCTTTAAGTCATACCACAGATTCTCAATTGGATTGAGGTCTGGACTTTGAC
>NW_019949975.1:0-9377 GCF_002910315.2 Salvelinus sp. IW2-2015 | reverse complement strand
GACTAGTATACGTCTCACACTTATTGTTCATCCTCTAGCCCGTCCATCCATCCTCTACCCTTCTCTTTATTTCTCCCTCTCCATTTTACCTTAGCCCCCCTCTCTTTACCTCCCCATCCCTCACCCCTCTCCCTTTAACCTTACCCCCTTCCCTCACCACTCTCCCTTTACTTACCCCCTCCCTCACCCCGCTCCCTTTACCCCCCCTAATCCCTCACCCTCTACCCCCCCTTTCCCTCCCACCATTCTCTACCCCTCTCCCTCACCCCTTTCTACCGTTACCTACCCTCTCCCCACCCCTTCTCTTTATCTATCCTCTCCTCACCCCTTTCTCTTTAACCTACCCCTATCCCTCACCCCTTTCTCTTTACCTACCCCCTCCCTCACCCTTTCTCTTTACCTACCACCTCCCTCACCCTTTCTCTTACCTACACTCCCTCACCCCTTTACCTACCCTAAACCCTCACCCCTTTCTCTTTACCTACCTAACCCTCACCCCTTCTACTTACCTACCCCCATCCCTTAGCCCACTCTCCATCCCTATCCCTGTACGTGCCCCCCGGCTAACTGCATTATCTGCTAGATCCTGCAGATTCTAGTGGTAAAGATCTGATTTCAATTTGCTGTAGAAGAAAGCTTATTGATAGTTGCTGTTTTATGAAGCTTGTTTTTGCTGACAATCTTTTATTGTATCTTATCAGCCTAACCTCTCATCTTTTCCCTATCCCCTCTCTCTCTCCACCTACTATGCTCCCTCTCTCCCTCTCTCTTTCTCTTTTCTCTCCATCCCTCAGGGATCTGAACCGGTCCTGACTCAGACTCTCCTCTTCCTGTTCCCAGGAGCGAATCACAGCGGCACCTACAATCTTAAGCGCCCCTCCCACCCAAAGCCCCTCCGCCCAGCAGGCCACAGCTCCAATGGAGCAGGGCTTCCCATTGACAGCCCCTGATGATGTCATTACGGCCTGGAGAAGAAGCTCCAGGTCCTCGGGAGCTCCCGGCGGAGGAAGTCCCGCCCCTCGCCCCTGCTTACTTCCACACACTCCCTATGCCCCGCCTCCTTTGGACCTGATGTGCCGCGGGAAGGGGACAGGCCGTATCCCCCACATGCAGGCCCAAGAAGAGCCCCCTGGAAGAGGACAGCTGTTTCACCGGCGAAGAGATCGACTCGGGCAAACGGCGCAAGAAACCACACCTTCAAGATCTTACAAGAAGAGGAAGTAGCGTAGTTAAAAATCACAGGGAGCACCAGAAAGGACAGAGGAGGCCGGGGCATAGGACGTGTGTGGAGTAAGCAGGCGAGGGCGGGACTTCCTCCGCCGCGGAGCTCCCCGAAGACTGGAGCTCTTCTCCAGGCCTTATGACATTCATCAAGGGGCTGTCAATGGGAGCCTGCTCCCATTGGACTGTGGCCCCTGCTGGGAGGGGCTTTGGTGGAGGGGCTAGATATGTAGGTGCGCTGTGATTCGCTCGTGGGACAGGAAGAGGGAGGAGTCTGAGTCAGACCGGTTCAGTCCCTGAGGGAGGAGAGAAGAGAAAGAGAGAGGGAGAGAGGGAGCGATAGTAGGTGAGAGAGAGAGAGTAGGAGAAAGAGAGAGTTAGGCTGATAAGAACATTAAAAGATTGTCAGCAAAAAAAAGAGCTTAGAAAAAAAAGCAACATCAAAAAGCTTCTACAGCAAATGAAATGCAGATCTTTTACACTAGAATCTAGATCTACAGAAATGCAGTTAGCCGGGCACGTTAACAGCGATTAAGGGATGGAGAGTGGTGAGGAGGGGGGAGGTAAAGAGAAAGGTGTGAGGGTAGGGTAGGAAAAGAAAGGTGAGGGTTTAGGTAGGTAAAGGAGTGAGGGAGGTTGGAGGTAAGAGAAAGGGTGAGGAGTGGTAGTAAAGAGAAAGGGTAGGGAGGGGTAGGTAAGAGAAAGGGTGAGGGATAGGGTAGTAAAGAGAAAGGGTGAGGGAGAGGGTAGATGAAAGAGAAAGGGGTGAGGGAGAGGGTAGGTAAAGAGAAAGGGGTGAGGGAGAGGGTAGGTAAGAGAAATTGGTGAGGGAAGGGGGGTAGAGGGTGAGGGATAGGGGAAAAAGGGAGAGGGTTGAGGAGGGTAAAGTAAAGGGAGAGTGTGAGGGAAGGGGTAGAGTAAAGAGAGGGGTTGAGGGATGGGAGGTAAAGATGAGGGGCGGCAAGGTAAAGAATGGACGAGGGAGAATAAAGAGAAGGGAAGAGGTGGATGAGCGGCTAGAGGATAGACAAGGAAGTGTGAGACTAACTAGTCCCATGTGGCTCAGTTGGTAGGGCATGGGGGGACCAGTATGAGAAAATAAGTATGAAAATGTATGCAACTCACTACTGGATGTCGGTCTTGATAAGAGCGTCTGCTAAATTACTCAAATGTAAAAAATCTAATGCATATTGATCAACTACAGATTCAAAATCTTCATAAGAGAGACATATATGAGAAACTGCATGGGTTCAAGCTGGGCCAGCTCATCCGAGTCCCAATCAATGCTGCAGGGTGTGTGTGGGTGTGTGTGTGGTGGTGTGTGTGTGTGTGTGTGATGTGTGTGTGTGTGGTGTGTGTGTGTGTGTGTGTGTGTGTGTGTGTTGTGTGTTGTGTGTGTGTGTGTGTGTGTGTGGTGTGTACCCAAAGCTGCAGAGCTAAGTTTGGGTTCTGGCTGTGAATGTGTGTGTGTGTGTGTGTGTAACAAAAGCTGCCAGGAGCGGTGTGGATGGCTGTAGCGCCCCCGCGGGTGGGGATCAGACAAAGCCTCCAGAGACTGAGATGGCGAGGAGGGAGGAGTGAAGAGCAGATGGAAAAACAGTGCCTTCAGAGGACGGACGGATGCAGGACGGGAGGGGGGGACAGCGAGGTGGGGAGGGATGGAGGGGGAGGAAGAGAGAAGGCATAGGAAAGGAACTCCAGCTGCCAATGGAGTGGCTGCGAACTGGTGAGCGTGTGGCTGGGGGTGGCAGGAAATTATAAACCACATCCTTGCCCTGAGGACCTACCGGTGAGCCCAGCCCCTCTTACCAACCTCTGAAAGCCCAGGGCCAGTGAGGGTTCCCGGGGCCTGCGCAGGTGGCATCAGGTTGGGAGCTAAAAGGAGGAAAGGAAACAGAAAAACGTATATCACTGTTTATACTGCAGACAGCACATGCTACACATGCACAATGGACCCACACAAATAACAGTATTAAGCCCTCACAAGAGAGGAAATGTGAATAAGGGTATGGATACGTGTACTTATAAAGCCTGGGTTTTTAGACATAATGAAGCTGAGATTTGGGATGGTGGGAGTGTGCAGAAAGCCAGACTCAACTGCACTGTGGGGAAAAATACTAAAAGTCCTTAGCACACAGAAGTCCCATGTAATGTTGCATAAACTTTGCATATTATAATTTTTTTTTAAATCATAAAAAAAAAAAAATCCGTATGTTTTTTCACTCCAAATACAGCGCACTATAATAAGCGACAAAAACGTAACAGACGCACACAAACACTCATCTCATCTGTCAGACAACGCAGTGGCCTCACAACCCCCATCCCAGTGGCCCCCATTATTGTTTGCCACTGGCCTTAAATTGTTACCCAATAGTTTTTCTCGCGTCACCCATGCTATTTCAATATTTCGATAATGAAATTCATAACATTTCCAATGTGTGTAACGATGGCGATTGTTGATTTCCCATGCTTTAGTATAGGTTTTTTCAAGATGAGCGATGAAAAGAGAATCGTCCAGACGATTGGGTATCTCACTACACCCCCATGTTGCCATGTCTTGAAATATGCAACAGACGGAATAAAACTACATTTTACATTGTAATAGTAATACTCTGCAGCCAACTTTCTAGCTCCGCTCATCGTTTTTGGGACTGATTAGATTCCCAAGAAAGCAGGAAATGTATTGAGGTCAATATTAGTTTTACATTAAGACATGACTCTGTCATTGTGCTGCTTAGAATTGATACATTTTGTCTCTGAATGAATAAATTTATACATTTTGTTTATACTGAATTAGCGTACCTTTTCGTTACTGGTAATTTCGTTAGTTATCTACCAACTTCCCTCCATCTTGTGCAAAACAGGTCCTTTTAAGTATTTGTATTATTTTACATTCTTTTTTAGGGGTAGGTTCAGCTTTAAGTATTGCAGATACGATTGTAGCTTACATCAATGTCGATTGTCTGCATCATTCCAATTCCCATATATTTTTTTGCAAATACAGTATTTTTATAATATATTTTTCCCCTCCCAAATCTATTTTCCTTTATTATTTCCCAAACCTAACCCTACCACCCCTCTTCCTGTTTTGGAGTAACTAATGGAACAAAAGCCACTTAGGCTCTCTACTTCCACTTTATACATTACTAAATACATTTTACGCTTACACAATGTATTATTACAATAGTCATCTTCTGTTTGTTTTAAATCCCATCCGTCAGCTACCCTCAACCCCCCTCCCATCTATCTCAGAGACCATCTAGTGGATTTTTATTTGCCATTTACGATTTTAACGTGCTGTTTCATAAATGCTCTGAACCTATATACATTTTACGACACGGTAATTTTACATGAGTTATTCTTGTTGTTTAGTACCCACCATTCAGTTCCTTTTAAGTTTTGGTTCCAATAGTTTCGTATTTCTTTAAAAAAAAAGTTCTTAAATAATGCAGAATTGAAAGTCATTTTATAGAGATTTAAAATGGGCAGTCTGTTTCGGCCACAGATACTGTATTTTCAGGCTCAAACATTCCTGTGTGCATCAGAATGTCCACCCCCAAAGGGCATCCAGCCAACTTGACACAACTGCGGGAAGCATTGAGTCAACATTGGACCAGCATCCCTGTGAACGCTTTTCGACGCCACGAATGAGATCTGTTCTGATTGCAAACTCAATATTTAGTAAGGGGTTCCTAATTGTTTTTGTACACTCAGTGTAATAGGAAGTGAACAGACATGCTAGAAATCATTAGTTTATCAGGCTTTCTTGATTTTCTGAGAAAATAAAGTGTCTGATCTGAAAACCCAATGTGCAAAATCGTGGGTACCAGCCAGAAGATGTGGAGGACAGAACAAATGTAGACCTGCAATGTGAGGTTAGTCAGCAAACAGAGGGAGGACAGGAACAGGAGATTAAAAATAAGCTTTCTGAAGAAAGAGTGAAAAAGAGTAGAGTCTTCCAGGGACAGAATGTCTGATTTGTAAGAGAGATTAGGGAGAAGCGAGAGAAAAGAGGAGAGGGATGTGGCTGATAAAATGCCAAATCTTGCGCTTCTCCACAAGGATAGAATCAACCCCCCCCCCCCCCCCATCTCCCCGCCTCTCCCCGTCCGGCTCACCCCACTGCTTCTGAGAACAGTGGACCATCCACAGTAGTTTAGAGCAGAAGGGGTAGTCTGTCTAGTGGAGAATCCACAGAGGAAAGAGAAAATGGGGGTTGGCAGGGTACATTAGTAGTGCTGTTAGGATTGGCAAGCAGAGTAAAGGAGGGTGGCCCAACCAGAATACTTCCCCATGGGAATTGGCTGTCGGAGATGCCGCTCATTGGCCAGAGGTCACTCACTCGCCGGTCCATCTAGCCAGGCCGCGTCTGAGGATTAGCCAATCACGGACAGATGATGAATGTGAGGCAAACCAACCCAAAGCAGGAGCAGAATTGAGGAGATCATCCAATAAGGAATGACAGAGTGTGAGAAGATATGGATACCATTGACCTGGCACAGCAAGATCACCAGTACAAATCACTGTTTAGGAAGAGGTGTTTGATACAATCAACCCTGATACAGGACAGGACAGGAGAGTGGTTAAATAGCATTTGACAGTTTTGCATTTTGCATTAAGGTTAGGATCGAGTGAAGGGAAAACTGATCCTCAATCTGTACCACAGGGACATTCATCCGGAGCACTAATACTCATCTAACACAGAAGAGTGATGTGTCGGTGTGCGGAGAAGCGCAAGTGAATGACTTACACCGCAGCGTCCCTGGGACAGATATTCTCGTCCGCCATGTCGTCTAATCGTCTAGTGAGAGATGAGTGCTGCAGGGGTGACGGTGTGCAGGCCCAGAAGGCGGGGTCTAGGTTGGAGGCAGCGGCCATGGGCGGGCAGACCTGGGGGTTATTGACCAATGGTAAGCCTGTAGAGACTCCCAACTGCTTGCCAGCGGTGAAGCTTCTCCCTCAGAGCAGCCCGTACCTACGAGAGCCCTGCCTGAAGGGGTGGGGGGGGGGTACAGACAATGAGGAGAGAGGAAAAATGGAAAAGGCCTCAAGGGACTTGAGAGCTGTGTAACCCAACAAGGTAAGTCACTTGGTTCTGTTGGCTGAGCCAATTTAAAGTCATTTGGCTGAACATTGAAGTCGGTTGGCTAAACAAGTAAAGTCGGTTGCTTGAACAATGTTAAAGTCGGTTGGCACTAAACAAGGTAAAGTCAGTTGGCTGAACAAGTAAAAGTCGGTTGGCTGAACCAAGGTTTAAAGTCGGTTGGCTTAACAATGAAGTCGGTTGGCTAAACAAGGTAAAGTCGGTTGGCTAAACAAGGTTAAAGTCGGTTGCTAACAATGTAAAAGTCGTTGCTAAACAAGGTAAAAGTCAGTTGGCTTGAACAAAGGTGAAAGGTCGAGTTGGCTGAACAAGGTAAAGTCGGTGCTGAACCAATGTAAAGTCGTTGGCTGAACAATGGTAAAGTCGGTTGGCTAAACAAGTAAAGTCGGCTTGGCTAAACAAGTAAAAGTCGTGGCTGAACAATGTAAAGTCGGTTGGCTAAACAAGGGTAAAGTTCAGTTGGTGAACAAGGTAAAAGTCGGTTGGCTGAACAAGGTAAAGTCGGTTGGCTGAACAAGGTAAAGTCGGTTGGCTGAACAAGGTAAAGTCGGTTGGCTGAACAAGGTAAAGTCAGTTGGCTAAACAAGGTAAAGTTGGTTGGCTGAACAAGGTAAAGTCGGTTGGCAGAACTTACTTGGCAGTCAGGATCTTGTGATCAACGTCGTCCAGGGAGGAGCTATGAGCCACATGGAACGTCCCAAATAGGGTGCTCCTCTTCTTCTTGATCTTGTCAGCCTATATCATCATCATCATCAGCACCATCATAATTCACAAAACCACCATCAACTTTCTCACCAGGTTCATGTGTGTGTGTGTGTGTGAGCATGTATGAGTGTGTGTTTCTGTGTATCTGTGTAACTAAATGACTATCGCCCCGTAACGCTCACTTCTGTCATCATGAAGTGCTTTGAGAGGCTAGTTAAGGATCATATCACCTCTACCTTACCTGACACGCTAGACCCACTTCAATTTTCTTACCTCCCAAATAGATCCACAGACGATGCAATCGCCATCGCACTGCACACTGCCCTAACCCATCTGGACAGGAGGAATACCTAYGTAAGAATGCTGTTCATTGACTATAGCTCAGCATTCAACACCATAGTACCCTCCAAGCTCATCATTATCTTCGGAGCACTGGGTCTGAACCCGGCCCTGTGCTACTGTGTCCTGGACATCCTGACGGAGGGTCAACAAAACAAAGAAGCTGATGGAAAGGTGGAAAGCTTCAAGTTCCTCGGCGTACATATCACTGACGATCTGAAATGGTCCACCCACACAGACAGTGTGGTAAAGAGGCTGAAGAAATTTGGCTTGGCCCCTAAAACCCTCACAACATTTTACAGGTGCACAATTGAGAGCATCCTGTCTGGCTGTATCACCGCCTGGTACAGCAACTGCACCACCCGCAAACGCAGGGCTCTCCAGAGGGTGATGCAGTCTGCCCAACGCATCACCGTGGGCAAACTACCTGCCCAAACTACCTGCCCTCCAGGACACCTACAGCACCCAAAAAGATCATCTAGGACATCAACCACCTGAGCCACGGCCTGTTCCGCCCGCTATCATCCAGAAGGTGAGGTCAGTACAGGTGCATCAAAACTGGGACCGAGAGACTGAAAAACAGCTTCTACCTCAAGGCCATCAGACTGCTAAACAGCCATCACYARCCGGCTTCCACACAGTTACGCAACCCTGCACCTTAGAGGCTGCTGCCATATATACATAGACTTGGAATCACTGGCCACTTTAATAATGTAACACTAAATCAAATCAAACTTTGTCACATGTGCCGAATATAACAAGTGTAGACTTTACCTTGAAATGCTTACTTACAAGCACTTAACCAACAGTGCAGTTCAAGAAGAAGAAAATATTTACCAAGTAGACTAAAATAAAAAGTAATAATAAAAGTAACACAATAAGAATAACAATAACGAGGGTATATACAGGGGGCACCGGTACTGAGTCAGTGTACTGGGGAACAGGCTAGTTGAGGTAATCTGTACATGTAGGTGGGGGCGAAGTGATCATGCATAGGTAACAAACAAACAACGAATATACAAAAGGGAGGGGGGGTTCATTTTATGAATTGTTCAGCAGTCTTATGGCTTGSGAGTAGAAGCTGTTGAGGAGCCTTTTGGTTCTAGACTTGGCGCTCCRCTTGCCGTGTGGTAGCAGAGAAAACAGTCTATAATTTGGGTACCTGGAGTCTGACAATTTTATGGGCTTTCCTCTGACACCACCTATTATATAGGTCCTGGATGGCAGGAAGCTTGGCCCCAGTGATGCACTGGGTCATTCGCACTACCCTCTGTAGCGCCTTACGGTCAGATGCCGAGCAGTTGCCATACCTGGCGGTGATGCAACCGGTCAGGATGCTCTTGATTGTGCAGCTATAGAACCTTTTGAGGATCTGGGGACCCATGCCAAATATTTTCAGTCTCCTGAGCGGGAAAAAGCTCTGTCGTGCCCTCTTCACGACTGTCTTGGTGTGTTTGGACCATGATAGTTCGTTGGTGATGTGGACACCAAGGAACTTGAAACTCTCGACCCGCTCCACTACAGCCCTGTCGATGTTAATGGGAGCCTGTTCGGCCCGCCTTTTCCTGTTGGCCACGATCAGCTCCTTTGTCTTGCTCACATTGAGGGCAAGGTTGTTGTCCTGGCACCACATAGCCTATAGGGAGGAGGTCAGAGAACTGGCAATCTCATCGTTGTCGGTGATCAGGCCGACCACTGTTGTGTCGTCAGCAAACTTAATGATAGTGGAGCCGTGTTTGGCCATGCAGTCGTGGGTGAACAGGGAATACAGGAGGGGACAAAGTCCAGTTGCATAGGGAGGTGTTTAGTCCCAGGATCCTTAGCTTATTGATGAGTTTTGAGGGCACTATGGTATTGAACACTGAGCTGTAGTCAATTAACAGCATTCTCACATAAGTGTTTATTTTGTCCAGGTGGGAAAGGGCAGTGTGGAGTGCAATAGAGATTGCGCCATCTGTGGATCTGTTGGGGTGGTATGTGAATTGGAGTGGGTCTACGGTGTCCGGGA
>NW_019949974.1:8055-9378 GCF_002910315.2 Salvelinus sp. IW2-2015 | reverse complement strand
GCAACGTGTGTATTTTTAGTCGGGGGATGCTGTGTGACGTATAAACCAGTGGACGGACGGTACGCTTCTTTGTTTCAAAACAAGCCTGGTAAGGGTGAACTTGGGCAACTTGCTAAACATAGTCGAATTCGAGACCGTTCTGTGTATATTAGACACTGTTTTTTCTTTTAAACACACGGCATGTCTACGTGTTAACCTGTTTTATTCCACATAGTTAGCTAGCTATTTTAGCTAATGCTAAACAGCTAATGCTATCTAGCTAGCTAACATCCCCGACCATGAGCTCACTAAACTAACGTTACTCCCCCACCTTCTAAAGAAGGGGAGGTCTGCTGGACGGAGAAAGAAGCTTCCGTGGAAGAGGAGACGGAAGAGGAAGCTGTTACGTTGTTTGTCGGGTAGGTGGCTTGCTAAGTTAGCATTAGCAACTAACCTAAGGTTAATTCTATCTACCTGGTTAAACGTCCCCGACCATGAGCTCACTAAGCTACTCCCCCACTTCTAAAGAAGAGGAGATCTGCTGGTCGGAGAAAGAAGCTCTGGGACTGAACATCATCGTAAAAGAAGAAGAGGAGGATATTAGAGTGAAAGGAGAGGAAGGTGAAGAAGAAGATGCAGAGTTTGGAGTGAAGAAGGAGGCTGTCACAGTGAAAGAAGAGGAAGATTTCAAAATAATCAAGGAGGAAGAGGAGGCTATTACATTGAAAGAAGAAGATGTTATAGTGAAAGAAGAGCTAGAACCTTTTAGAGTGGAAGAGGAAGAGGAGGATATCTCAATAAAAGAGGAAGATGCCTTGGGAGTGCAGGAGGAGATTGAGACTGAAGATCTGATTGACACAAGTAAGTACGATCTTAAAAACAGGGGCACAAACTCTGTCTGCAGTTATTGAACCAAAGWGTAGWWTMKKYGSSSCWMMKWWWCTACAGAGGTTCTACACATACCATGATGTCAAACTCAACCTTTTATATTGTTCAGTGATGAAGACATGGATGTCTCACGGGTGGGGTTGTGTATGCAAAATGGGGCAACTTTGAGCACCTCGATCTCCTGAATATTTTGGCATTCAGGTCAAACAAATAACTTCCTGACCTCTTCTACCAGGGGGACAAACGGTTGGAAGATTCCATTCAAATCTAAAGAGGTGCAGTTAAACAATCCCTTCATTCATATGGAACGACCCTGTTGTTTCTTCTATTAAACTGTTTCCTGTACTCACTTGGCTATTCATTTGGGGGCTCCCAAGTGGCCGGGTCTAAGGCACTGCATCTCAGAGGTTGTCACTACAGACTTGTAGGTTCGATTCCAGGGCTGCGCCACAATTG
>NW_019949974.1:0-1787 GCF_002910315.2 Salvelinus sp. IW2-2015 | reverse complement strand
GGCAGGCGTTCTGTCGGCAGGCGTTCTGTCGGCAGGCGTTCTGTCGGCAGGCGTTCTGTCGGCAGGCGTTCTGTCGGCAGGCGTTCTGTCGGCAGACGTTCTGTCGGCAGACGGCTGACTGATGTGGAGTGACTTTTATCCGGTACTTTTCTCGGTGTAGCCTACTTTTCTCAGGTAAAATGCCAGATTAACTTCAAGCAAAACATTAGGAAATGTAGCTGGCTACATTCTCTCTATGCTAAACATTTGAAATATGGTGGCCATGTATAGTTTTTGCTAAAAAAAAAATACCTTGCTTTTTCATTGTAAGCTCATTTACTTGTGTGGCTGCCAGCCAAATAGCTTTGAACTTCTGTTGTCATCTGATGAAAATGAAGCTATTTTCTGCCAAATGTGTTGCATTATAGTTGCACGTCCCTGATCATTCTATATATAAAACGGGAACCCTGTCAATACACAGCTGGACACACCAGCCAACCACTTTCTCCCTTGGTATTTACAAACAAACACCTGACTGGCTCAACTGTTCTGAGGAACTAAGCTAAGCTTCAGAATGTAAAATAATGTGACTGGTTCAACTGTTCTGGAGAACTAAGCTAAGCTTCATAATGTAAAATAATGTGACTGGTGACATGAGGTACGCGATCTGCTTTATCTCCTCTAACGCATTGCGCAAATTGACTGCAGGTATTTACTTAAAAATTAGCTACAAATATTAACATGTATAGAAAAACTTCAAATAAATAGTTTAAAGTATTGAAGGTACTGTAGAGATTGTTAAAGATGCAAAGAGTGGGGGCCACCAACAAAATGGCTTTGATACATGCGTCTTTTGACTTTTAAATGAATGATATATGGCCTATATATAGAGTCCTGGACAGAGTCTTGTCCATCAGTCGCTGTGGATGGACTGGAACATTAAATATAGAGTCCTGGACAGAGTCTTCTCCATCAGTCGCTGTGGATGGAGTGGAACATTAAATATAGAGTCCTGGACAGAGTCTTTGTTCCATCCTACAGTTTTCGCTTCAGGTTATAAGAGGCGTTGGGTCTAAGTATCCGCGAAAGGTCGCTGTCTGTGGTTCGATCCCACGAGCCAACTTAGGTGAAAAATATGTCAATGTAACCCCTTGCAAGGTACTATCCTAGATTGATTTCTGGATAAGATGTCTTCTAAATGACAAATCATGTAAATTTTCAAATATAATCCGTTTTGCCCCGGTTTCAAAAACAATAGTTTCCATTTTCTTCTATCCCTCCCTCTTCTAAGTACACATCTTGGAAGTGTCATAAACAGATGGTCGACAAAGGTTCCAACAGGTAATCAGTCAGACTCCAACAAGCCCAAATCAAACAATCCCCCAATAGAAATGGTTTGCATTGATATGCCCTCTAATGAAGCAGGTTCTTCACTAAACCCAAACATTTTGCAAGAGGCCGTGTTAATTATTATTGTATCTCAGTCTCCGAATAGAACTTCGGCCATTAAGAACCTGTGGTCGTTGAATTGAAGAGAGTGTCCATTGACGCCGACCCCCAGATGGATCAAGTAAATTTAAGATATAAATGGATCTGGGTGAGTTCTTTGGAGGAATGGTTAAGATCGATAAAGATCCTCCCAGGACTGTTGTTCTAGGCCAAGACTCATGCAAACATTTGGTAGTCAGGGATCTGTATGGAAGGAAAGTGGTCTAGCATGAATAACCTCCGAGTGTAGTTTATAGCCTCTCCCAAACGTCTGGTAGGATGTCTGTATGGAGGTCTCATGGGTTCGTAGGAGGATACTT
>NW_019949973.1:0-9379 GCF_002910315.2 Salvelinus sp. IW2-2015 | reverse complement strand
CTACAGTCATTAGGAGATCTACAGTCATTATGAGATCTACAGTCATTAGGAGATCTACAGTCATTAGGATCTACAGTCAATAGGTTCTACAGTCAATATCAAGGGCACAACTTTCACTGACTGGATTTAGGACCGTGCGGACAACACAGAGCGGGCTGACAGGCTGTGTGAAGGCAAAGCTTCTGGTAGGCTGGCTGGACTAGCACGGGAGAGTTGAGTAGTTCTATGTGTTGCACTCTTTCAGTTGTAAAAGGAAGCAGAACAGAAACTGGCTACTCTTTAGTTGACTGATGTAGCTGGCAAGGTAACTGCTGTTGAACTTAACAGAAGAAAAAAAGCGAAACTAGTGTTTATTCGACGTGCTGAGCTAGTATTGTAACTGACATGTAATGTTAGCTAATGTTACATCCCCTCTCGACTGAGGTGAATGAATAAGCTAGGCTATACAGTAGCTACCGTCATCCAGGTCAGCTCTAGCCTCTAGTTACAGTGGGGAGAACAAGTATTTGACACACTGCCGATTTTGCAGGTTTTCCTACTTACAAAGCATGTAGAGGTCTGTAATTTTTATCATGGGTACACTTCAACTGTGAGAGACGGAATCTAAAACAAAAATCCAGAAAATCTAATTGTATGATTTTTAAGTAATTCATTTGCATTTTATTAGATGACATAAGTATTTGATCACCTACCAACCAGTAAGAATTCCAGCTCTCACAGACCTGTTCGTTTTTCTTTAAGAAGCCCTCCTGTTCTCCACTCATTACCTGTATTAACTGCACCTGTTTGAACTCGTTACCTGTATAAAAGACACCTGTCCACACACTCAATCAAACAGACTCCAACCTCTCCACAATGGCCAAGACCAGAGAGCTGTGTAAGGACATCAGGGGTAAATTTTAGACCTGCACAAGGCTGGGATGGGCTACAGGRCAATAGGCAAGCAGCTTGGTGAGAAGGCAACAACTGTTGGAGCAATTATTAGAAAATGGAAGAAGTTCAAGATGACGTTCAATCACCCTCGGTCTTTGGCTCCATGCAAGATCTCACCTCGTGGGGCATCAATGATCATGAGGAAGGTGAGGGATCAGCCCAGAACTACACGGCAGGAGCTGGTCAAAGACCTGAAGAGAGCTGGGACCACAGTCTCAAAGAAAACCATTTGTAACACACTACGCCGTCATGGATTAAAATCCTGCAGCGCACGCAAGGTCCCCCTGCTCAAGCCAGGGCATGTCCAGGCCCGTCTGAAGTTTGCCAATGACCATCTGGATGATCCAGAGGAGGAATGGGAGAAGGTCATGTGGTGTGATGAGACAAAAATAGAGCTTTTTGGTCTAAACTCCACTCGCCGTGTTTGGAGGAAGAAGAAGGATTAGTACAACCCCAAGAACACCATCCCAACCGTGAAACATGGAGGTGGAAACATCATATTTTGGGGATGCTTTTCTGCAAAGGGGACAGGACGACTGCACCGTATTGAGGTGAGGATGGATGGGGCCATGTATGGCGAGATCTTGGCCAACAACCTCCTTCCCTCAGTAAGAGCATTGAAGATGGGTCGTGGCTGGGTCTTCCAGCATGACAACAACCCGAAACACACAGCCAGGGCAACTAAGGAGTGAATCCGTAAGAAGCATCTCAAGGTCCTGGAGTGGCCTAGCCAGTCTCCAGACCTGAACCCAATAGAAAATCTTTAGAGGGAGCTGAAAGTCCATATTGCCCAGCGACAGCCCCGAAACCTGAAGGAATCTGGAGAAGGTCTGTATGAAGGAGTGGGCCAAAATCCCTGCTGCAGTGTGTGCAAACCTGGTCAAGAACTACAGGAAATGTATAATCTCTGTAATTGCAAAACAAAGGTTTCTGTACCAAATATTAAGTTCTGCTTTTCTGATGTACCAAATACTTATTGTCATGCAATAAAATGCAAAAATAATTACTAAAAATCATACAATGTGATTTTCTGGTTTTTTGTTTTAGATTCCGTCTAGCTGCAAGCAGTCGAAGTCGTGTTTGTAAAGTAGAAAAACCTGCAAAATCGGGCAGTGTATCAAATACTTGTTCTCCCCAACTGTACCGTCACATATTACTATCAAACCAACAGTTGTTTGATTTGAAAATGTTTTGTAGCCTTGCTTTGTCAAGTTTCAAAGGGAAATAAGTTGGCAAGCTTTCGCCAGTTGATGTACCGTTCGAGAGAGAGCTGGCCACACGTTGGCTTACATTAGCTATTATGTTTTCCTCAAGCTAGACCGGAATCAATTGATGAAACCATCGTCCAAATGATTGAAGATTGATATTCTGAAGTTTTCAGTTCAACGTGAGTAGTATTAGTCAGTATGTCAATGTAACGTTATTGATCTTTCAGTATCGCTAGATAATTCCCTGTTTCACACTGACGTAGCAATAGACAGCTCTAAAGTTACAGGCTTCTCTGTTATGTTGCACAATAGAGGTCTGTGTGGACAGATTTCTTCATCCTGCCTGCACTGGCTAGCTTTCCTGTCGACTCCCAACCGCTACCGCAAGAACTGGTCCAAAACAAACCCACAGTCCGCAAGAACTGGTCCCAAACCAAATCACAGTCCCGCAGAAACTGGTCCAAACCAAATCACAATCCCGCCAAGAAACTGGTTCCAAACCCAATCACAGTCCCGCAAGAACTGGTCCCAAACCAAATCACAGTCCCGCCAAAACTGGTCCCAAACCCAACCACAGTCCTGCAAGAACTCGTTCCAAAACCAAATCACAGTCCCGCAAGAACTCGTCCCAAACCAAATCACAGTCCCGCAAGAACTGGTTCCAAAACACACCACAGTCCCGCAATGTTATTGCAGCTCACTTGCCAGAATTTTGCACCCTTTAGGCAATATCAAATGCACAAAAAAAATGTAACTTCAGAAATAGGTTAAATACAAGAGATTCTCAATGACCCAACAATGTATTACTTATATAATCAGCCAATATCTAGATGTGTTGGAAGAGAGCAGAGTTGGAAAGACTTGCACCTTTCTCTTCACAGTATTTTCTAGTTAACCTTTAGGAGTGGGACGATTTTCAGACGAGAATATGGTTGATAAATTTAGGCTTATTTCTAGGCAATGTAGCAAAACTATAGCCTAATCATAGGCCTATTTAGGAAGTAATTTGGGGGGAAGATAACGTACCCCGTGCACTCATGATTCATGGGCTATATTTAATTACTCTATTAAGGAGACCACAAGATGTTCTCGCAGATGGCTACTGAACTGGAAGCAGCTAGAATGATATAGCCACACTTGCTACGTTTTGCATAGTCCCATAGATATGCTTAGGTTTAGGAGGACGACTTTGTAGGCTGGACCAATAATCCAACATACGTTTGTGTTTTTCATTTTTTTAATGACATTTTTTGGATTGCACTTCTACTTCAAGTGGTGTTAAGTTGCCCTCTACTTCTTGGGGCGGCAGCGTAGCCCTAGTGGTCAGAGTGTGCACTAGTAACCAAAATGGCTGCAAGACAAATCCCGGAACTGACGAAGGTACACCAATCTGTCATTCTGCCCCTGAATAAGGCAGTTATCCCACTGTTCCTAGGCTGTCGTTGTAAAATCAAGAATTTTGGTTCTTAACTGAGCTTGCCAAGGAGTTAAAATAATTCATATTATTTATCGACGCTGTATTAAACTACTGTCTGATTATATTTAAGTTTAACTTCAGTGAGACCACACATACTT
This sequence comes from Salvelinus sp. IW2-2015, assembly GCF_002910315.2. Taxonomy (NCBI): domain Eukaryota; kingdom Metazoa; phylum Chordata; class Actinopteri; order Salmoniformes; family Salmonidae; genus Salvelinus; species Salvelinus sp. IW2-2015. The sequence goes on along the minus strand of NW_019949973.1, from coordinate 5,663 downwards.
AACCACTCACACCAAACTAGGAAAGGTAGGCTACTGATGTTGAAGCAGGGAATTCTGAGTGTGAAAAAAATTATCTGCTTTAATACACTAAGTAGGCTACGGCATTACAAAGCAGAAAGAGGACCGTTTTTCCAAATAATCTGTGGACCAACAACAAAAAATTCATTTTCATCCAAAGTCATTCTGTCTGACCGCCCGCCTCCTATGCCGCCTGCCAGCATTCGAAAAAAATGCAGGACCACGCTGCAAGGATCTCTTCGGCAACCAATTCTGCAGGCATCCCGTGGAATGCAGCCCTCTAGTGCAGTCATACACAACACTATGCCTCATCATTCTTAGCAGATCAGATGTTGACAGGGGTCCCAGCAGGTCAGACAGCCTCCGTGAAGACCCGGCTACATCCAAATGTTGCATATTTTCAGGAATGATACAAAGTTACATCTTGAATTGATTGGGTAGACCTCCAGGACATAACTAAAGACAGCAGATTAGGGAATAATGTCGTGACCTAGAGCTCCTTTTTTTTCTGTCTCTATTTTGTTGGTCAGGGCGTGAGTTTGGTGGCCATTTCACGTCTGGTGTTCTTGTTGTCTATTTCTTTTGTTTGCCGTGTTGCTTACCAATCAGAGGCAGCTGTCTATCGTTGTCTCTGATTCAGAACCATATTTAGGTAGCCGTTTTCCCACTTGAGATTGTGGTGATTATTTTCTGTTTTTAGTGTTTTCGTGCACCTTTACAGAACTGTCGTTTGTCGTGTTTGTTGTTTTGTTAAGGTTCATATTTATTAAAATATCGTATTATGAAATACTATACCCACGCTGCAGGCTCCTGGTCCTCTTCTCCTTTCTCCGGACGACGTCGTCACAATAAAGGCTAGAGTCTGGAGCTGGAAAATGGTCATTACAATTATTCAAACATTCGATTCTATTTTTGGATATATAATGTATAAATGTACACCGAGGTAATTCTTTATCATGCCTCAATTAGGAGGATGAGATGGTTGTAGGGTCTCAGCCAGAGTTCTTTCCCGATGACACGAAACATGTAAAACAAAAATGTGAGAAGACCTGGGAGGACACTATTGAGGATGAGAAGATACAGATATTTAGAATACCCAGTCATGTTCTTACCATTCTCAGGACATATATTTACTAAGTTTAAGAAACATCCATAGAAACGTACTTACTATATATGCCAGTGACACGGAATATCATGCACTCAAAATTGTGCAGGAGTGTAAAGCACAAAACAAGGGGACATATTTGCATATGTTATGATCCGTGAATGCTGGCTGAATTCTGCCAGAGTCTTCTTTATCTCAGCGTGTCTACAGATTCTCTCTCCTCCCTGATTTGTTTTGCTTGGGAAGTGTTGATACTGCGTTGATACTGAGACTGTTAGGGAAAACTGTGTAACCCCAGCAGGTACAGTGGCTAGAAAGTGCATTGCAGTTAACTGAAGTTGGTATCCTCCCATAATGTTTGGAAGGAAATGTCAAGTATGTACATATCACTAGATCTTGTTTAAGATAAGGGTATTGCTGTGCAAATTTCATGACAGTCTGGATGCCTGAGATGGAATACTGTACGACTAAAGAGTCTGGTATTGAAAACAGGCCCACGTATCAGGGAGATACCTATTAGGCAATCCCTATCTCCTGGGCTGTTCAGTCCTGTCCCGGGTCTGCCGGACTGTTGCCACTCTGGCCTAACACACTTGAAAACCAAAAGGAAGTTTCACTAAGATCCTAAAGGAGTGTGGTGTGCTGGGTTGGGCGCGCAGGTGTGCGACCACTAGGGGCAGAACGGGGTGCAGCCTCAGCTATATTGTGGTGCATGTAAAAGAGCGCTACCATATGATAGCCTATGAGATGAAGTTATATGCAGAGGCCACATCCTGATCTGTTTCAGCCTGTCCTTGGCTATTACCTGTGTATTTATATTGGTTTTTCTGTCTGTCTGTGCCAGTTTGAATTGTTTGCAATCAACCAGCGTTTTTTTCGCCTAGCTCCTTTTTTTTCTTCTGTTTTTCTCGTCCTTCTGATTCTGACCCTTGCCTGTTCTTGACTCTGAGTCGCCTGCCTGACCCCTTGCCTGTCTTGACTCTGAGTCCGCCTGCCTGACCTGCCTTCTTGACTCTGAGGTACCGCCTGACTGACCCTTGCCTGTCTTGACTTCTGAGTCCGCCTGCCTGACCCTTGCCTGTCTATGACTCTGAGGCCCGCCTGGCCTGACCCTTGCCTGTCTTGACTCTGAGTCCGCCTGCCTGGACCCTTGCCTGTCTGACTCTGAGCCCGCCTGCCGACCTTGCCGGTCTGACTCTGAGTCCGCCTGCCTGACCCTTGCCGTCTTGACTCTGAGCCCTCCTGCACGTAACCCTACCATTGCCTGTATTGACTCGAGCCTGCCTGCCTGACCCTTGCCTGTCTTGACTCTGAGCCCGCTGCCTACCCTTCACTGTCTTGACCTGAGCCCTCCTGCCTGGACCCTGCCTGTCTTGACTCTAGCCCGCCTGCCTGACCCTTGCCTGTCTGACTCTGAGCCCGCCTGCCGGACCCTGCCTGTCTTGACTTGAAGCCCTCCTGCCGGACCCTTGCCTGTCTTGACTCTAGCCCGCCTGCCTGACCCTTCTGCCTGGCCCTTGACCTCCGAGCCTGCCTGCTGCCCTGTTCCGTTTGGAGCTCTGACCTGGTATAAAGTCTTGCCTGTCCCCGACCTGCCTTTTGCCTCTTGGACTATGATAAATTATCAGCGCTCAAATTCCATCTGCCTCTTTGTCTCTTGCAGCTGGTCTCGCCTGGTGTCTTTATAGGAGGGTCTACAGTTTCCGTGTGTTAATTGGGAGTGTACGTTGTGCTTTTCATGCAACTTTTGTTTTCCCAAAATCTTGCCTTGACTAAAAAGAAAGATGGGAAGGAATGTTGTGTTACTGAGTAAGTTGAGTTATTGACTAGACTGTTGGGTGTCGGGCGTGTAGCGGCTGGGTTGGCTGGATAGTCTGGCCGACATTGATATAGAGGACGGCTTAAGACCATTCAAAATTCTCTTTATAACTTATTTGTAAGAGTTAGTTCCACTGGTAGGCAATTGGTTAAAGATGCAACACAATCTTGATTATTGATTATCATTGATCGGGTTGTCTTAACAAGCACTTAAACATATTTCATAATATCTTACCTAGCTTGATGACTGTTGAGCATTCTGCTTACTTTGTTTGTTGTAAATAAGACGACTAGAAGGCCATGGTCATATTAGATTGTGTAGAGATGCAGGAAAATCTGCTTTAGATGCCCCTAAAAATGGGGACCCTCAGCCCCCTGCCAAGGGATGTCCCCCTCGCAAAATAGCACTGTTCAGGATTTAAAAACAGTAATAGTCAATTCAATCAATAATATAAAAATACTCTAAGCAAAAATATTTTTATTGCTAAAAGTCACAATCTGCTACAAACTATGAGATAGAAAAGGTTGTGAAATATCAGCGGAAAATATAATAAGAAACTGGATGTGTTCAGAGATAATGGAGGGGTGAGCCGAGCTGAAGGATGGGACTGGATGGTGCTCAGAGATAGAGGAGGGTTGAGTAGCTGAAGGATGGATGGATGGTGTTCAGAGCATAATGGGAGGGGTTTGAGGGAGCTGAAGGATGGGACTGGGTGGTGTTCAAGATAGATGGGAGGGTGAGCGACTGAAGGATGGACTGGATGGTGTTCAGAGATAGATGGAGGGGTGAGGGTACTGAAGGATGGGACTGTATGGTGTTCAGAGATAGATGGGAGGGGTTGAGGGGAAGCTGAAGGATGGGACTGGATGGGACTGGATGGTTCAGAGATAGATGGGAGGGTTGAGGGTAGCTGCAAGGATGGGACTGGCATGGCTGTTCAAATAGATGGGAGGGTTGAGTGGTGCTGAAGGATGGGACTGGAATGTGTTCAGAGGATAGAGGGGAGGGTATGAGCGGAGCTGAATGATCGGACTAAAAAACCAAACAAAAATAAACTATTGTAAATTATACTGGTCTGTAAAATTGTATATAAATGTACACTAACATTCAAATGTTTGGGGGTCTTGTTTTCCATTGAAAACAACATAGAAATTAGTGCAAATGAATAGGAAATATATCAAGACGTTGACAAGGTTTATAAATATTGATTTAATTAAATAATAATTGTATCTTCAAAACTTTGCTTTTGTCAAATAATTATCCATTTGCAGCAATTACAGCCTTGCAGACCTGGCAAATCTATTTGTCAATTTGTTAGTAATCGAAGAGATTTCACCCATGCGTCCTGAAGCACCCCCTACAATGGATTGCTTAGGCACTTCTTACGTACCATACGGTCAAGCTGCCCCACAAAGCACTCAATTACGAGTTGAGATCTGGTGACTGTGCTGGCCACTCCAGTACAGACTAATATCAGCTGGACGCTTCTTCCCTTAAATAGTGTCTAGCATATTTGGAGCTGCTTTGAGTTCATTGTCCTGTTGTAGGAGGAAATTGGCTTCAATTTAGATTGCCGTCCGCAGGGTATGGATGAGTGAAAAATAGATGACAGCCTTCCTTCTCAATCCCTTGTAACCCTGTACAAATCTCCCGCTTACCACCACCATGCGCACCCCCAGACCATCACATTGCTCACCATGCTTACAGATGCGTCAGCACTCCTCAAGCATCTTTTCATGTTTCTGCGTTTCACGAATGTTCTTCTTGTTGATCCAACACCTCAAGAGCCATCTGTCCGTAACACTTTTCAATCTTCTTCTGTCCAGGCTGTGTTTCTTTTGCCCATTTTAACACCTCCTGGTGTGTTCGTTATGTTAATGAGTTCTGTGTTCCGCGTCCAAAATGACCGCCCATTATAGCTGATTATAAACTCCATAATAATGCCAATATTAATAACCTAATGTTTGGTTAGGATCTTTTTATCACTTAAGGTTCTTGGGAAATAATACAAGTTTTGAAACGTTCTATTTGCTATTTATGGCCTGTAGGCCTCATTGACCTGAGCTCATACAACTCGTTATTGAGTAAAAAAAGCATAATGTATGGATTATTTTGACTATAACAAATACTCAGATGAAACATATTGTGCTATTTATCACAGACAACTTTGTGTCAATGTTTAACAAAGACATTTGTTTTGAAACCATTTCCAATTTTTAAATAGTGGCACAAAATAACATCTGTTGTGTTCCCGACTGGTATGATTGTAATAGTAAAGAAAGGACAAGGGCCCAAAACTACACATAAAAACTGGACCATATTCACTAAATGTATGTCTGAACACATTAAAAAACAACAGTAACAATAACAGTATTACTAACAATAACAAAGACATTAAAATGTTCACAATCTGTCAATAAAATGGTGGTTACATTTTGTGTGTTCTCATGTACATGTTGGACAGTAGGTGATGGCTGTTGCACTGGAATATAATGATCGTTTTGACATCTCTCACTCTTCCTTTTGTCTCTTCTGTCTCTGGCAGCGCCAAGGTTGTCAACTCCCTCTTTGTTCCTGTTGTAATCCAGGACAGCGTTGGGCTTCCTGTCCTCCCTGGTACTCCCTATTTGTTCCTGTTGTAATCCAGGACAGCGTTGGGCTTCCTGTCCTCCCTGGTACTCCCTCTTTGTTCCTGTTGTAATCCAGGACAGCGTTGGGCTT